>NC_091989.1:108291298-108458678 GCF_044704955.1 Pristiophorus japonicus | reverse complement strand
GCTCCTGTGAAGTGCCTTGGGATGTTTTACTACATTAAAGGTGTCATATAAATGCAAGTTGTTGTTGTAGTTAACAGGTTGCTGGCAAAATTGCATTATCAGAACATTTCAAATCATGTGATCCTGCAATTTCATTAGAGTGGCGTAATAAAACTGGTCTTGTATAAAGGAGATGATGGAGGAGGGAAAATGAAAGAATTTTAAGGTATCAGGCTGGAAAGAAAAGCCCCAAATTTCCAAATGGGTTGTTAATTGTGGAAAGCAGTGGGCATTTTCTCTCTCTTTTTTTTTAAGAATTTTACTCGCTTTCGGAGTTTTAATTATAAAATGAAAGCTTTGTTTGAGTGGAGACTCTTTGTTCAGTTAAAACAAATATTATGAATGACACATTTATTGGTTTCTTTCCACTGTAGGTCCCCATTCAAGAATTGGCACACACAGTTACTGCACTTTATGATATTTGCCTTCCCAATAATGGACCAGAGGATCTTCGATCAACCATCTGTGCCATAGGAACAAAAACCATTGTCCTGGTGCGCGATGAGAAAGGTACCATTAATGTATAGCCAACCATATATGGACTATCTCTCACTAATATCTGCTAGTTACTATGATATGTCAGAAACTGATAGAAAACATGTTTGAGGGCCAGTTCCTTCAGTTCATGAAGTACCAATGTTGATTTTGTGCAGTTCAAATCAGAGCAGACCGATACATGAAAAGTCACCATAATAAAATCTTGAATTAAAAAAGCTAGTATCAGTAATGGTTACCATGAAACTACCGGGTTGTCGTAAAAACCCATCTGGTTCACTAATGTCCTTTAGGGAAGGAAATCTGCCGACCTTACCTGGTTTGGCCTATATGTGACTCCAGACCCACAGCAATGTGGTTGACTCTCAACTGCCTTCTGAAATGGCCTAGTAAGCCACTCAGTTGTACACAACTGCTACAAAAACCAATAATAAGAATAAAACTGGACGGACCACCCGGCATCGACCTCCGCACCGGCTACGGATACGACAATGTCGACCCTGCAAAGTCCTTCTCACAAGCATCTGGGGAATTGTATCAAAATTGAGAGAGCTGTCCCATCGACTAATCGAGCAACAGCCTGACATAGTCATACCTTTCAGCCAATGTCTCAGACTCCTTCATCACCATCCCTTGGTATGTCCTGTTCCACCAGCAGGACAGACCCACTAGGGGTGGCAGCACAGTGGTATATAGTTGGGAGGGAGTGGCCTTAGGAATCCTCAACATTGACTCCGGACACCATGAAGTCTGATGGCTTCAAGTCAAGCATGGGCAAGGAAACTTCCTGCTGATTACCGCCCTCCCTCAGCTGATGTATCAGTACTCCTCCATGTTGAACACCACTTGGAAGATGCACTGAGAGTAGCAAGGGCACAGAATGTACTCTGGATGGGGGACTTCAATGTCCATCATCAAGACTGGCTTGGTAGCACCACTACTGACTGAGCTTGCCGAGTCCTGAAGAACATATCTGCCAGACTGGGCCTGCAGCAGGTGGTGAAAGAACCAACACGAGGGAAAAACCTACTTGACCTCGTCCTCACCAATTTACCTGTCGCAGATGCATCTGTCTATGACAGCATTGGTAGCAGCGATCACTGCACAGTCATTGTAGAGACGAAGCCCCGTCTTCACACTGAGAACACCATCCATCATGTTGTGTGGCACTACCACCCTGCTAAATGGGATAGGTTCAGAACAAATCTAGCAGCTCAAAACTGGGCATGCATGAAGCGCTGTGGGCCATCAGCTGCAGAATTGTACTCCACCACAATCTGTAACCTCATGGCCTGGCATATCCCTCACTTTACCATTATCATCAAGCCAAGGGACCAACCTTGGTTCAATGAAGAGAGTAGAACAGCATGCTAGAAACAGCACCAGGCGTACGTAAAAATAAGGTGCCAACCTGGGGAAGCTGCAACACAGGACTTCATGCATGCTAAAAAGCGGAAGCAGCATGCTATAGACAAGGCTAAGCGATCCCACAACCAACGGATCAGATTAAAGCTCTGTTGTCCTGCTGCATCCAGTCGTGAATGGCGGTGGACCATTAAACAACTAATGGGAGGAGGAGGCTCCATGAATATCCCCATCCTCCATTATGACGGAGCCCAGCACGTGAGTGCAAAAGACATGGCTGAAGCGTTTACAACCATCTTCAGCCAAAAGTGCTGAATGGATGATCCATATCGGCCTCCTCCTGAGGTTCCCATCATCACAGAAGCCAGGCTTCAACCAATCCAGTTCACTCCACGTGATATCAAGAAGCGGCTGAGCGCACTGGATACAGCAAAGGCTATGGGCCCTGACAACATCCCAGCTGTCGGCTGAAGACATGCTCCAGAACTAGCCGTGCCTTTAGCCAAGCTGTTCCATTACAGCTAAAACTCTGGCATCTATCCGACAATGTGGAAAACTGCCCAAGTATGTCCCGTCCACAAAAAACAGGACAAATCCAACCCAACCAATTATCGCCCCATCAGACTACTCTCAATCATCAGCAAAGTAATGAAAGGTGTCGTCAACAGTGCTATCAAGCGGCACTTACCAATAACCTGCTCACCAAAGCACAGTTTGGGTTCTGCCAGGACCACTCAGCCCCAGACCTCATTACAGCCTTGGTCCAAACATGGACAAAAGAGCTGAATTCCAGAGGTGAGGTGAGAGTGACTGCCCTTGACATCAAGGCAGCATTTGACCAAGTGTGGCACCAAGGAGCCCTAGCAAAACTGAAGTCATTGGAAATCAGGGGGAAAACTCTCCACTGGCACAAAGGAAGATGGTTGTGGTGGTTGGAGGTCAATCATCACAGCCCCAGGACATCACTGCAGGAGTTCCTCAGGGCAGTGTCCTAGGCCCAACCATCTTCAGCTGCTTCATCAATGACCTTTCCTCCATCATAAGGTCAGAGTGGGGATTTTCACTGATGACTGCACAGTGTTCAATGCCATTCATAACTCCTCAGATAATGAAGCAGTCCATGCCCGCATGCAACAAAGCGTGGACGACATTCAGGCTTAGGCAAGTAACATTCGCGCCACACAAGTGCCAGATAATGACCATCTTCAACAAGCGAGAGTCTAACTACCTCTCCTTGACATTCAATGGCATTAACATCGCTGAGTCCCCCGCCATCAAATCGTGGGGGTAACCATTGACCAGAAACTTAACTGGACTAACCAGATAAGGTGGCAACAAGAGCAGGTCAGAAGCTGGGTGTTCTGCAGCAGGTGTCTCACCTGCTGACTCCCCAAAGCCTTTCCACCATCTACAAGGCACAAGTCAGGAGTATGATGGAATACTTTCCACTTACCTGGATGAGTGCAGCTGCAACAACACTCAAGAAGCTCGACACCATCCAAGACAAAGCAGCCCGTTTGATTAGCAGCTCATCCACCACCTTGAACATTCACTCCCTCCATCACCGACGTACCGTGGCTGCAGTGTGTACCCTCTACAGGATGCACTGCAGCAATTCATCGAGGCTTCTTCGGCAGCACCTTCCAAACCTGCGACTTATACCACCTAGAAGGGCAGGGGCAGTAGGCGCATGGGAACCCCACCACCTCCATGTTCCCCTCCAAGTCACACACCATCCTGACTTGGAAATATATTGCCGTTCCTTCTTCATCGCTGGGTCAAAATCCTGAAACTCCCTCCCTAACAGCACTGTGGGAGTACCTTCACCACAAGGACTGTAGTGGTTCAAGAAGGCGGCTCACCACCACCTTCTCAAGGGCAATTAGGGATAGGTAATAAATGCTGGCCTTGCCAGCGACACCCACATCCCATGAACGAATAAATAAAATTGAGGACTGAGGAAGAGGGAGTTGGGCTCCTGCTCTTCTTCCAATAGTGCTGTGGGATCTTTTACGTCCACCTGAAAGGGTAGACAGGGCCTCATCCAAAAGGCAGCACCTCCGACACTGCAGTACTCAAGTCAGTACCATCTTGAAATGTTAGCCTAGATTAAGTGCTCAAGTCTCTGGAATAGGAAAGAGAGGATCGTGGCCGGCTGGGGCATCATAAGGGGGTCTCCAATCGCAGGGGTTGGATACGGTCGGGATCCTGGATCCAGGAGGTAGGTATAAAGCAGCAGTCCCCGCCTCTGTTTAATTGCCGAGTTTCACGAATTGTGTGAAGCCTATCCACAGGCATTTAATCACAAAATGGACAGGGAGAAAGAAGCTTCCAGCCTCATTACAATATTTAAATTGAGCTAACGCCCCTTGAGAGAGCCAGAGCAGGCATGTTAGAGATGGGATCAGGTCGGTAATCCCATTTTCAACACTTTTACTGCCCCCATGCTCCAAACTGTAATATATTTATGCCAATGTAATAACACAAGAGTCCTGTTACAAACCCACCTGTTTTTTTAGGGAAAAATTCTGACCATATTCTTTGGCCCCCATCACAAACTCCATACCTAAAATCTCCTTCTTTGGCTTAGCATCTATTTTTTTCCTTGCGCCTCTGTGAAGTGCAATAGGACTATTTTTTTCTACATTAGAGGTGCTACATCAATGCAGGTTGTTATTTGTTTGTTTGCTGCTGGTTATTGTGATGGTGTTGGGTATGAGGCAAAAACATCAGTGTCGAGTAAGATTCAGTTGGATACTATGATGAGAGAGTTGGGGTACCAGAGGAATAAGCTTCTTTAAGTCACATGGCCTTTTTATTGTTTGGCTTTACTTGTGTTTTAGACGATTTCATAATTAATTAAATTAATCCTTTGAAGTCAGAAGCCCTGTTTTCTGATGTCAGACAATCATTGGTCATCAAGCTCTGTTACATTAGATTCCACTTTACTGAATGACTTAACAGAGCGTAGAAATTGCTCCAGATATGTTCTTGTTCTAACGCAGGACATAAGGTAACAAAAGAGTGTTATAAAGAGAATATTTTTCCTCCCTGTTCTAATGTGGTCACTATTTCAAAAAAGTGTAATGGTGGACGTGAGAAATTTCCGTACTATGCCTAATTGAACTGTGAAAATTATCAAAAGGCGACATGAAGGGGAAAAAAATTACACAACGAGTGGTTAGGATCTGGAATGCACTGCCTGAAAGGATGATGGAGGCAGATTCAATTGTGGCTTTCAAAAGAAAATTGGATAAGTACCTGAAGGAAAAAGATTTGCAGGGCTACAAGAAAAGGGTGGGAGTGGGACTAGCTGAAGTGCTCTTGTAGAGTCGCGGCATGGGCTCAACGTGCCGAATGGCCTCCTTCTGTGCTGTAGCCATTCTATGATTCTGTGATTCTAAATAAGCCTTGTGGCAACAATATTCATTTTATTGAAGTTTTAAGTCTTCTCAATACACACTATTCCTTAGATCTCTGGGAGGTATAGGAAAGGATCTTCCCTTCAATTTTCCTTCCCAGCCTTGAGAACGGTGCCTAACCTTTGATCCTTTAGGTTGAGAGCCCACTGTGTGGAGAATCAGTAGTTGTGAACCCATGTTCTCCCACTCTATATACCAACATGATACATGATGTGACCACCTGACCTAGCATGGGGCTCTAACCATGATCTCTTGTTATTCCATTTCCCACTTTACAGCTGTTGATGGAACTCGTACCAGATGTGATCTAAATACTTAGGGCAACCTGATCGTTCATGCTGCTGATCTGTCGCTACCACTAATTTCACCCAAATGAAGAGGAAGAGGTGGACACACAATAGGGGAAGAGAAAGGCATCCATTTTGATTTGACCTTTAAATTTACCGTTTTTGAGATTAAACAGAAACCCTTTGTGGATGTAAAAAAATCCCACAGCACTATCTGAACAAAAACAGAGTGTTCTCCTGGTACCTTGGCTGACATTCACTGAATCAGTACCAGCAATTAAAAAAAAAATTATCTGGTCACTCATTCATTTGTTGTTTCTGGAACCTTGCTGTGTACAAAATTTACAGTCACGTTTGCCTACGTTACAATAATGACGGCGCTTTAAATAATCCGTTAGCTGTAAAGCATTTTGGGCCAACGCAAAGACCTGAACGGTGCTATATAAATGCATGTTTGTTTGTTATTTACTGATGGTTTTAGCTGTTGCGACCTGTGATGCATGTTGAGTTTCACTCTGATTCAGGATTGGTAGCAAGCTGTGGGAATGCCCAGATAATCTAGCAGTGATGCCAATCTTCCCAGTATTAGTTTGTTGATTTGACCCTATCCCTTTCTATCCTGCTGCAGAGGTGTTCGAGGAGTACAACCGGAAGACTCTGACCAGGCCTACGCTGGACATCCCCGGCACCAAATCATCTGCTACCACAGAGGATATAAAAGAAGAGAATTTGTGAGTTTTTTCTGCTGTCTTCAGTGACACTGAGAGCAGTGAAGGAGAGTCCAAGCCTGATTTGGATCCGTAAGTGGGTTTCATCATAGGCAGTCCCTCGAAACGAGGATGACTTGCTTCCAAGCCACGTTTATTGGGTAGATAAATGGACAAAGAGCACAAGAACGAAAATTATGAAGGATGCTGAAACTGAATCCAGCATTTACATTTTCACCATAGTGAGATATTTGCAGTTTCAGTTCATTTATATTAGTTGGTCCAATGATCTGTTGAAAATCTGGGACAGTTTTGTTGGGCTTAAGCCCATCAAAAATTGACTCATCATTGTGTTGCCTTGGTTTATTATGTGGCATTACGTGGTATGATGGGGACTGGCTAGCTGACTCAGGAATAATTATCTAACCTGTGACTGTGTACATTGTGAAAAGGTTGATGAATTAGTTGGTTATTTTGAGATGGGAAGAATAAAGTTAACACGTCAACCTGCTTTGCTAAGCTACACTATACTGGAACAGATTTAAATAGCTGCTGTTGGAGTCCATTCAGTGCCTTGTTAATGCCTCTGACCAAATCACAAATTTAAAAAATCTGTTTCTCGAACATAAATATTGTTCAACATATCAGTCACAGAGGAACAATCCCCAGCCTTTATATTCTGTGCTGTTTCTGTTGCTGACTTTCTGAAAAGTGCCAGCTCTCTCTGGCTCTACGCCTGTCTTTTCTCTCTCTCATTCAATCCCAAGCTGATATCTGAATACAGAAGCTTAAGTAAAATGTTAACAAATTGAAAAATAATAGTATATATTTTTATAACTGTACTGAATTTGAAGGCATTTCAGTAGAAACTCAAGTCTGCTGAATTTCATTAGGAAACAGATGATACAGATTGTGCCTGGGTGTCAAGGGTCTACCTGCAGCATACAATTCCACAGCAGTGCCATGCAGGCCTCACTATTGACTGATATAAACCTTTCTGAAGTAGTTTTGTTGCAATTGTTTTTGAATTTTTCCCTCTGATGTTTTTGGTGCTGTATTACTTGGCTGTGGTGGGAGACAGCAGTGTACCATAATCACGGATACAAAGAACGGGTTAATCCCTGTAATGTCCCTACTGGGTTGAAGTAGCAAAAGAAATTGTTTTACAATTCAGATAACAGTGTGTGTGCATCTGTTGAGTTTGTCAGTAATCTGAATCAGGTGTTTTTTTTAACATAACAAGGACTGAGCATTTATTCTCATTCATGTAGCTGTACATTACACAGTAATGTTGCGTAAGCACTGAACTTCTACTATTCAGGGTTTCTCTATGATTCATTAAATTTCATTGAATAGCTGAGCCACACAGACCAGAAATATCCCAGGTTTGATCCAGTGTATGGTGAGTAAAATTATTTCAGACAGAGTGACAGGTAACGGTGCTGTAGTCACCCTCAGCAATCTTGGTTTATAGAGGGGAATATTATCTAGGTTCCTCCTTCCAGACTGCTATCCAGTGACTCATAGTGTAAATGTGCATAAGTACAGGGGTAAGTTTTCAACTTGTTGTCCGGGTGTAAAACGGTAATTGCTTTGAATAAGGCTACCAGTTATTAAAAACCATCCAATTTTAATTTCCATTGATTTTAATGGAAATGAAAATCGGATAGTTTCTATAATGGGTAGCTGATCCACAATGACACTTTTACATCTGGAAATCTTACTCTTGCATTCATAATGACTTACTCCGCAATTTCAATAGTTAATTTCGATTTACATCATTGCTGGATGCTGGCCAGACTTCCAAAATTTTGCTGGGTACAGAAACAGAAAATAAGAGATGGATCGAACCTATGGAAGGTTTTGAGTTCCATCAAGTGTTTCCATCTGATTTTATTTGTAGTAATTTGACTGGACGATGAAGCTCCCTGATGCCATAGTGCTGATAGCCTTTGAAGCTCTCTAATAAGCTTTCTGTATGTAATCACAGTGCCTCTTAAATCTGTGCATTGTTAATCCCTTCCTCCAGGGAAGACAATGAGCATGAGGTACAGCTGGAGGCAGGACTGAAACCCTTCTTGAGCAGCGTGCAGGAGCGTCGCCAACAGAGGCAAAGTGGACAGGAAAATGGTGATCTTCCTTATACAGCAATAGGAATGGAGGCCAGGATTGTTGCTGCCCTAAGTTATGTACGCTCTGTCATGTAAGTATGACATGACCATGGGATTCAAACATTTTGTAAACATTTCATTGGGGATTGGATAGTCACTGCAGAATTTAGGTTCAATGAAACTAGGTTTAAAATCTGTATAGTTCTGCAGACACAGTTATTCTTGAAAAGTTACGCATGTACTTAAACTAACAATCTTTTTCCATTATGAACACAGCAGTAAAGCGATGTCCATTTCAGAACATGAATCGTGTCAGTACAATTATATTGCTGTGTTATTATGAATGGTGATCTTTGAAAAATATTTCTGGATACTAAAGGGTATAATTATTTACATTTTGTAACAATACAATTTCAGCCATCTGCTACATATATTAGTTAAGGCAAAACTCAGAATGAAACATGGCCATGTGTATAAGGTGAATCCAGAAACTTTAAAAGAAGCATGTGTCGGGTTAGATTTATTAGCTGTATATGAAGTGTAACAGAAGAACCTTTTTGTATTGAAGAAGAAAGACCCAAAACAACGAAGTGATGGATACAAATCTTTTAATTTAAAAACACCATGTAGTTGCGGTACGTAGTTACCGCAATATGTTAAAAGTTTTATATTGCTACTTCGTATGGCTGATGTAGATGTCTATAATTTTACATTTAGGTGGTTAAGGCTGATAATTGCGCCAGGAGTAGCAGAGTGTATTGCTGTGATGCCTCCTTCGTATTTGTGAATGGGGCATTGAGTTGTTACGTGTTCCATGGTCTGTTCTGGGTGACCACAGGTGCACACTGAACAGTTTTTAATTCTCCATTTGTGCATCAAGTATCTCCACCTGCCATGGTTTGTGCAGATGCGGTTTAATGTCTTCGCAGAAGATCGAAGCCAGGGATCTTGCAGGTTGAGTCTTTCACGAGATGTTTGTTTGTGGCTTCTTGTGAACTCCATTCGGCTATCCAAGCATCATCAGCGTTAAAGTCGCATTGTCGAAGGTTAAGCACGTGGATCCAAAAGGGCTTGAGTGACTAAATGGTGGTGAGGGACATTTTTGAGATTCTGCCGGATTGGAAGACGTTCGTTTTCCATGATTCGCTGGACTTCAGGAGGGTTGCGCGCGAATCGATGGGGAGCAACGTACGACAGCACAGGCAGCCATATTTGGATCGATTTGAGGGTTCCAGTGATGCACCACATTGCAGTTGGACATCAACAACTCATGTTTGGCTACTTTTGCACAGTACTCAACTACAGAGTACACAAGGACCACCGCTGATGCCCGTAGTAGTAATAGTCCAAAAATTGAAATATCAGTTTGGATTAGGACAGATTTTAGAGAGATGAGGAACGAGCTAGCTGAGATGAAGTGAAAGGAGATATTGGAACAAGGACTGTAGAGTAACAGTGGGATGCTTTTTAAAAAGGTAATTGCAAAGGTACAGAATAAATATAATCCATTTAAATATGGAAGGAAACTTCTAATACATTTAGTATGCCATGGATAAATAAAGAGATTAGAAACAACTTTAAAATTGAAGAGGGCCTAAAAGAAATATAATAATAATGAAAAAATCTAAAGGAAATTAAGAGAAGAGGTTAAGAGTGGAATAACAAAAGCTAAGAGAGAACCTTGGGGGAAAAATTCAAAAGGAGCAGTAAAGTATTTTACCAGTATATCAGTAAAAAGAATTGTTAAATGCAAGATTGGACCCATGAGAGGAGAGGATTGTCAATTTGTAGATGATCAAAAATTGGCAGATATTTAATAAGTACATTGCATGGTCTTTGCTAAAGAGAGCATATCAGAGAGGAGGTGAATTGTGAAGTGGTTGAGAATGAGATGAGCGATATTAGGATAGAGGAAATGCAAAACTTAAATTAAGTTAATTAGACTAAAGGAAGACAAAGTACCAAGGCCCAACAGGCTATAGCTTAAGATCCTGAGGGAGGAAGTTGCCAAGGCTTTAGAAATTACATTTCAGTGTTCTATTGAGCATGGATGTGTGCCAGAGGACTGGAGAGAGAGAGATGATGAAATTGTAGGAGTAATCAGGATCAGCAGCAATTATCTGTGTTAAACAGAGGCAAAACATAAAGCACGGACTGAAAGCCAACAATTTGAACCTTCAAGCCCGCTCCCTCCACAGACTCTACACAATCTATCCCACCCAGCCTAACTGCACTCCTAAAGAAAGGCTCTGCTAGTTTGTTTCTTCTCTCACCCTATTCAATATCTAACACCGTGCAAGCTATTATAATACAAACCAAGGCAATGTGAAAGCTGAGACAACAAAAAGTATTGTGAGAATGCATAAAGGACAGAATATAAAAGAGTTAATCAGAAACCAACGGAGAGGAATAAAGAACAAACAAATAAACTGAAAGTACAAGATAAAAATGAGAAGAAAGAAAATTGAAAACGATTAAGTTACTGAAGGTTTCAATGTAGCTAAAAAATTTTAATCAATAGTTTTGGCTATCATTATTTTTTCTGTCAGCATCCCTGATTGTCTGGTTGTGCGGTTTAGATTAACCCATAACTTTGTCAGTCCAAAAGCAGACTTTTCACTTTCACTCTGGTCACAGAGATGGCAGGCTTGGAAAATGGAAATGACACAATGGACTGACTTCAAAGGTTAGATTCTCGCCGTGGAGAATATAGAGGGTGATTTATCTTGACCTAACCTGTGATACACCAGGC
This sequence comes from Pristiophorus japonicus, assembly GCF_044704955.1. Classification (NCBI taxonomy): domain Eukaryota; kingdom Metazoa; phylum Chordata; class Chondrichthyes; family Pristiophoridae; genus Pristiophorus; species Pristiophorus japonicus. The sequence continues at coordinate 108,447,500 of NC_091989.1, read as the reverse complement.
CCAGGCATGCTTGGTGGGGTAGTACTGTAGGGAGCTTTGCCTTGCATCTGACCTATGCTGTATGTGACCTGGTAGCACTTAGTACAGAATGAGTGTAGAAAGTAGAAAAATTTTAATTCTCCAGAACAGGCACATTACACATTATACTAGTTACAGGCACTTGCCTCACATGCACGCTATAATCTTTTGACCACCCTCCCCCAAGACTATAGAATTGAAAGTTTGGTGGGAGCTGGAGAATATATTGCATGTACAAAAGGCAAATGCCTCCAAATAGTGTACGAAGACTGTTCAGGGAGTTGATGCTACTTGTTTGGAGAATTGATACTACTTGATAAGAGATTATTAATCTCTTGACAGTAATGTGATCCATAACCAGAGGTTGGTGCAGCCCTAAGGAAAATATCAATTGGTTTCTGCTGCCTTTGTTCAAATCTGCTACATATTCTCTCAGTACAGCAGCTTTTAGATATGTTGCAATGATAACACTCTGTGCGGCCAGATGGTATGTACACCTTACTAATCCAGTGCTACTGTAAATATGTGCTTGCCTTCAATAACTAAAATGGGTTTTAATTGTAAATAAACAGTACAGTGGAGGAAGAGGTATCCTGCACTGCATTTGTGAGCCTTACAGCTCATGGTTCGAATTGTTAAGAGGGAATGCAGCTTGATCAAGGATCGGTGAGCAAGTCGTCTCACTGCTTTCTCAACCAGTGAGTGGTGTGAGGCATGGGGAGGTGGAGGTAGATCACTCAATGGCAGGGGATTACTGCAAGGCCCAGGGCAGCAGATCATCTGATGGGGATTGGTGAGTTCTAATGTAAGACCTAACCACGGAAACATAGAAACATAGAAACATATAAAATAGGTGCAGGAGTAGGCCATTCGGCCCTTCTAGCCTGCACCGCCATTCAATGAGTTCATGGCTGAACATGCAACTTCAGTAGCCCATTCCTGCTTTCTCACCATACCCCTTGATTCCCCCTAGTAGTAAGGACTTCATCTAACTCCTTTTTGAATATATTTAGTGAATTGGCCTCAACAACTTTCTGTGGTAGAGAATTCCACAGGTTCACCACTCTCTGGGTGAAGAAGTTTCTCCTCATCTTGGTCCTAAATGGCTTACCCCTTATCCTTAGACTGTGACCCCTGGTTCTGGACTTCCCCAACATTGGGAACATTCTTCCTGCATCTAACCTGTCTAAACCCATCAGAATTTTAAACATTTCTATGAAGTCCCCTCTCATTCTTCTGAACTCCAGTGAATACAAGCCCAGTTGATCCAGTCTTTCTTGATAGGTCAGTCCCGCCATCCTGGGAATCAGTCTGGTGCACTCCCTCAATAGCAAGAATGTCCTTCCTCAGGTTAGGAGACCAAAACTGTAAACAATACTCCAGGTGTGGCCTCACCAAGACCCTGTACAACTGTAGCAACACCTCCTTGCCCCTGTACTCAAATCCCCTCGCTATGAAGGCCAACATGCCATTTGCTTTCTTAACCGCCTGCTGTACCTGCATGCCAACCTTCAATGACTGATGTACCATGACACCCAGGTCTCGTTGCACCTCTCCTTTTCCTAATCTGTCATCATTCAGATAATAGTCTGTCTCTCTGTTTTTACCACCAAAGTGGATAACCTCACATTTATCCACATTATACTTCATCTGCCATGCATTTGCCCACTCACCTAACCTATCCAAGTCACTCTGCAGCCGCATAGCATCCTCCTCGCAGCTCACACTGCCACCCAACTTAGTGTCATCCGCAAATTTGGAGATACTACATTTAATCCCCTCATCTAAATCATTAATGTACAGTGTAAACAGCTGGGGCCCCAGCACAGAACCTTGCGGTACCCCACTAGTGACTGCCTGCCATTCTGAAAAGTCCTCATTTACTCCTACTCTTTGCTTCCTGTCTGACAACCAGTTCTCAATCCATGTCAGCACACTACCCCCAATCCCATGTGCTTTAACTTTGCACATTAATCTCTTGTGTGGGACCTTGTCGAAAGTCTTCTGAAAGTCCAAATATACCACATCAACTGGTTCTCCCTTGTCCACTCTACTGGAAACATCCTCAAAAAATTCCAGAAGATTTGTCAAGCATGATTTCCCTTTCACAAATCCATGATGACTTGGACCTATCATGTCACCTCTTTCCAAATGCGCTGCTATGACATCCTTAATAATTGATTCCATCATTTTACCCACTACCGATGTCAGGCTGACCGGTCTATAATTCCCTGTTTTCTCTCTCCCTCCTTTTTAAAAAAAAAAATGGGGAGAAAAATGTGAAGCCATTTTTGCAAAGTCTTCACATAGTTGCCCTGGACCCTTCTTTATAAACCAGTATCGTGCTACATCTCCCAATAGATTTACAAAATGATCTAGATATAGTGACATTATAAAGGAGCATATTACTCTTCCTCTTGCTATTTGAAATGTTTCATTTGTATTTGTCAAAATACCGATGATGAATATCTAATGAGCTGGGATGCCACGTTTGGGAGAATGTTGAACACAAGCTGAGCAGAACCCTTGTTAATGCAATAAGAATAATGACAATGCCTTGTAACTGACATTTGACATTGAGATTGAAGAGCTGGAGAAGTGTTGGCACTGGTTTAGGACTAGTATAAATGAATCTATCTGGAATTGGTTTCTTGCAGGATGCATTAGTCATTTATTGACCCCAGCACTGGGATCCAACGACATATTGTGATGAGATGTGCCCTCTGTTTATCAGAAAAAAATAATAAAGATTAAACCTGATCTAAAAGCTCATTTATCTGAGCCAAAAAGGAAGGGACTGGATGGAATTTCACAATAATCAATATTGCATTGCTTTGAAGTACAAGCAGACCTGATCAAAGTTCCCCATTCTGATGGGGTTGTTTGTGGGGGAAATGTCTGTGTTTAGTAGTGGGACATGGGCAAAACCTGCATTGCTTGTAAGCTACCATTAGCTGGGCTCTTCTAATGAGCTGTAGCTGCTGGTGCAGAACGTGCCTCTACCTTGCTGTATGCTGACAAATTTTACACACTTGTGTGTAATTCAGTGACTGTAGCTTGTATTTTAGCGTGCACCAACCAGCCCAATGTGGAGTACTGCGTACATTTCAAAACTGGTCTTGCAGCAGCAGGGCTTATCTGTTCTACTGAAATGTAAATGAAAGTATAATGAATCAGTCAGAAATGCAACACTAGGTGTATCTTTAGGCACTCTTACATTGGGAGAGGTGTGATGCTGCTGGCGAAGCATTCCAGATGAATTCCATCGCTGCAGCGCCTGGGGCCCATTTTATTTTGTAGCTCTTCAGTATGGAGATTGTAAAGGTCTTTCTATTGACCCTTGGAAACACACACATGTAATAAACAAAGCGAATCATAGAATGGTTAAAGTATAGAAGGAGGCCATTTGCCCATTGAGCCCGTACCTGCTCTCTGCAAGAGCACTTCAGCGAGTCACACTCCCTCGCCCTTTCCCTATAGCTCTGCAATTTTTTTTCCTTCATGTACTTATCCAATTCCCTTTTGAAAGCCACAATTGAATCTGCCTCCACCACCCTTTCAGGCAGTGCATTCCAGATTGTTATGTATGTAAACCTGTAAATACCATGTCTAACTACTAGAGGGTGTATTCCCTGCAGTTCCAAGGGATCCCACAATCCCTTGGGAGCACCTGTATATAAGGATGCCTCACAGGCTGGAGAGGCACTCTGAGATCTGTAATAAAGGACTACGGTCACACCTTACTTTGAGCTTGCAGCATCTAATCTGACTCTTTATCCAAGACTTAACACAGATCATAACCACTCGCTGTGTAAAAAAAGTTTTTCCTCGTGTTGCTTTTGGTTTTCTGCCAATCACCTTAAATCTGTGTCCTCTGGTTCGTGACCCTTCCGTCAATGGGAACAGTTTCTCTCTATTGGGTTAACAAGGCCATAAAAAAAGCAAACTGGGCACTAGGGTTTATTTCTAGAGGGATAGAATTGAAAAGTAGTGAAGTTATGCTAAACTTGTATCGAACCTTGGCTAGACCACACTTACAGTACTGTGTATAATTCTGGTTGCCAAATTATAAAAAGGATATCGAGGTACTGGAGAGGGTGCAGCCAATATTTACAACAATGATACCAGAAATACAAAGGTATACCTATCAGGAAAGGATGAACAAGCTGGGTCTCTTTTCACTTCAAGAGAGAGGGCTGAGGGGTGACCTGATTGAGGTCTTTAGGATTGTGAAGGATTTTGATGGAGTAGATAGAAAGAGGAGCATGGCTGGAGGCCATCAATATTAGATAGTCACCAAGGGATCGGATGGGGAGTTCAGGGGAGACTTCTTTGCTCGGAGAGTGGTGGAGGTGTGGGGTTCGCTACCATGGGGAGTGGTTGGGGTGAATAGTATGGATGCATTAAGGGGAGGCTAGATAAGCATATGAGGGAGAAGGGAATAGAGGGTTATGTTGACAGAGTTAGATGAGGAAAGATGGGAGGAGGCTCGAGTGGAGCATAAACATATCGGCATGGACTGATTGGGCCGAATGGCCTGTTCTGTCCTTTATATCCCATGTACTTTTGTTTAAAGTTACTTCAAAGGAGAAGGAATTACTCTGTGTGGATTGTCGGTATTTTATTTACCACAGTACAATCATGCACAGTCCTTTTAAAAGGAATTTCAAGCAGTGTTCCTAAACTGTTTGTTGACGTGCAGTATTCTATTCAGTGCCTACACTATATGTGTAAAGTCCTGTCCCTGCAGTACAGATTCACACGAGGCACATACTGAAGTCAAGGTCACTCAGGACCTGCACTTTTATTACACAGCTCTCGAATGCCTCACTTGCCTGAGATCTGTCCTTATACACCTGTCTGGGACAGGTATCCAATGTCTCCTGCAAGTGCACCCCTGGTGGTAAGGTAAGCTTGTGGTTACAGGTCATCTCTAGTTACAGTCATGTATAGCATGGTAAGATACAGTAGTGTGAGATACATGACATCACCCTCCCCCAAGGTCTTATTGTCTTTATAGGTTCAGTCTCTCAGGTGGTCTTCGCTCTCGCGTGGAGCATCTTAGTTGTGGTTCAGTTGTTTGCCTTGGTGCCTGTTGTTCTTTCGGTGTGATTGCCAGTATCTCGCCTAGGCTGTCTGTTTCGTTCAGTATGATTGTTGGTGTCTTGCCTGGGCTGTCTGTTGGGATTGCCCTTTCCTCAGATTGTTCCCTCTGTCTGTCCACCAGGTGTGGTGTGAGTTCCACATTGTAGTCTGCCTCTGGTTCAGCAGTGTTGTTGGTAAATCTACTTTTGACTTGGTCTACATGCCTCCGGCAGGTTTGGCCATTGTCCATTTGTACCACCAGTAGCCTGTTTCCTTTCTTGCCTGTTACTGTCCCTGCAAGCCATTTGGGACCCCTGCCATAGTTTAACACAAACACTTTGTCCCCTATCTCATTCCACCTCCCCCTCGAATTTCGGTCATGGTACTCGGTTAGCTTACTGCGTCTGCCTCAACGATTTCATGCATGTCTGGGAGGATTAATGAGAGCCTTGTCTTTAAGGTCCGTTTCATTAATAGTTGCATGGGGGGATCTCCAGTCAATGAATGCGGACGAGATCTGTATGCCAGCAGCAGTTGCGACAGGCGGCTCTGCAGCGTGGGACCTTGGATTTTGAGCATGCTTTGTTTAATGATCTGCACTGCTCGCCATGGTTCCAAGGCTCTCCACAGTGGTGGAGGTGGTGCTCGAGTTTAAAATGGTGCATTCGATCCACTTAGAAAATGCATCTACAACTACGAGGAACATTTTGCCGATGAATGGGTCCGCATAGTCTACGTGCACCCGCGACCACGGTTTGGTGGGCCAGGGGCTCAGGGGGGCCTCCCTGGGGGCATTACTGAGTTGGGCACAAATGGTGCACCGTCGGACACAGAGCTCCAAGTCCGCGTCAATGCCAGGCCACCAGACATGGAATCTGGCTATGGCCTTCATGAGAACGATCCCCGGGTGCTCGCGGTGGAGCTCCCGGACAAATGCCTCTCTGCCTTGCAGAGGCATAACTACTCGGCTGCCCAACATCAGGCAGTCTGCTTGTAGTGACAGCTCATGCATGCGCCTATGGAAAGGTTTGATCTCCTCGGGGCAGGCATCCCGAGCCTCTGCCCAGTCACCGGTTAGGACACATCTTTTTACTAGGGATAACATGGGGTCGCTGGTCATCCAGGCTCTGATTTGGCGAGCCATCATGGGCGAACCTATGGACTCAAAGGTATTGATTGCCATGACTATCTCACAGTTCTGTTCGTCAGACCCTTCCGCGATCGCCAGGGGTAGCCTGCTAAGCGTGTCGGCACAGTTGTCTGTGCCTGGTCTGTGCCTTATAGTGTAATCGTAAGACACCAGCATGAGTGCCCGCCGTTGAATGCGCGCCGAGGCGTAGGTGTTTATTGCCTTGCTTTCGGATAGTAGGGACGAGAGGGGCTTGTGGTTGGTTTCTAACGCGAACTTGACCCCGAAAAGGTAATGGTGCATTTTTTTGACACCGTACACGCATGCGAGCGCCTCCTTCTCCACCATTCCGTACCCACGCTCGCCCGCGAAAGTGACCTGGAGGCATAAGTTATGGGTTGTAATTTACCCACACTATTGACATGTTGGTAAAACGCACCCGACCCCGTACGCTGACGCATCACATGTAAGCACTAGCTTTTTACCTGGATCAAAGAAAGCCAAAACACTGTTGGAACACAGAAGGTTGCGTGCCTTATTGAAGGTGCGTTCCTGGGCGTCCCCACAAAACCAATCGCACCCCTTTCTGAGTAGCAAGTGGAGAGGCTCCAGCAGCGTGCTTAAGTTCTGCATAAAGTTCCCAAAGTAATTGAGTAGCCCGAAAAAGGCACGCAGTTCTGAGACATTCCGGGGTGCCAGGCGAATTGCTTCAGTTTTGGACTCTGTTGGGCGGATTCCATTAGCGGCAATTCTTCTGCCCAAAAATTGAACCTCGGGCGCGAGAAACAGGCACTTGGATTTCTTAACTTTTAGGCCTACCCGATCCAACCGCTTTAGTACTTCCAACAAATTGCGGAGATGGGAGTCGGTGTCCCTGCCCGTGATAAGTATGTCGTCTTGAAATACAACCATCCCCGGGATGGACATGAGCAGACTCTCCATGTTGCACTGGAATATAGCAGCTGCCGACCTGATGCCGAATGGGCATCGTTCATGTGGCCCTTGATGGCTTCTGGCGCCACTGCCTGCTGTTGAGGGCCTGCTCTCTTGCCTTTGTCTGTGTGTGGGGGTAGCAGCTTGTTTCACTCTGTGAACCCCTTGTTCCGATGTTTCGTTAGTTGTCGTACCCGTAGTGTAGATCAACCTCGTTTCTTGTTCTCATGCCAAGAATGTCTGTGCAACCAGTGCTGCTGCCTCTAGGGTCAAGTTCTTGGTTTCTATGAGCTTTCGGAATATGCCTGCGTGGCCTCTTCCTTCAATAAAAAAGTCTCTCAGTACTTCTCTCCTTAGTTCATCGGAGAACTCATATAAGCTAGCCAACCTCCGAAGTTCCGCCACGAAGTCGGCTATGCTCTGGCCCACACAGCATCTGTAGTTGTAGAACCTGTGTCTGGCCATGTGTAGGCTGCTAGCTGGCTTCAGGTGGTCTCTTACCAGTGTGCTCAACTCTTCAAATGACTTGCTTGCTGGTTTCTCGGGTGCCAGCAGGTCCTTCATTAAAGCATATGTTTTCGAGCCACAGCTGGTCAAATGATGGGCTCTTCTCTTGTCTGCCTTGTTGTCGTCTAACCAGTCTTTGGTTACAAAGCTTTGCTGGAGCCTTTCTATAAAGTCTCCCAATTATCTCCAGCATTGTATTTTTCATCTGAGCCGCTGTTCGCCATTCTGTGGATTCTGTAATCCTGTAACTCGTCACCACTGTAAAGTCCTGTCCCCTCAGTACAGATTCACACGAGGCACATACTGAAGTCAAGGTCACTCAGGACCTGCACCTTTATTACACAGCTCTCGAATGCCTCACTTGCCTGAGACCTATCCTTATATACCTGTCCGGGACAGGTATCCAGTGTCTCCCGCAAGTGCACCCCTGGTAGTAAGGTAAGCTTGTGGTTACAGGTCATCTCTAGTTTCAGTCATGTATAGCATGGTAAGATGCAGTTATGTACAGTAGTGTGAGATACATGACAATGTGATGCTATGCTGAGAAAATATGTTGATAACACTGTGCCTTCTCCTTTCTGTACTACATCCTGGGCAGCAACCTCACAGGGACTGACAGTTATTTCCGTGCAGTTTTCTGTTTAACAAAACTATGGCTGAAAGAAGCATACTTGTTTTTGAAGTAGCTCTTCTAACTGGCGTAATCTAAATAATCAAGGGTTTTACTCAGCAACGATGCAGTTATGATTTTTCCTACATTTCTCCATTTTGTAATTTTCAAAATGCTCCATTTCATTCTGTTTTTTTAAGAAAACTTCTTCCCTTTGTACCTGATTAGTGTTTTCCTTGGCTGAGACGGTGGCAAAGTAGCATGGTCCTACTTTGCTAATGCTGCTCTTGAGCCAACTGTTAACAGGGCAGAGCAATCTGGGGACTAGTGCCTTGAAGTTAGAGGACCCGAACTTGGTGGAAGCTAAGTTACACCCAAGTGCTGCCCAAAGAACCGCCGAGATACCTGATGGTACTTTGGGCGGGAGTTTCGTAAAAAAGTCCCTGAAAGACTGCCTGGCGGCAAAAAAGGGACTTACGCCGTGAATCTGGGTGGCAGCAGGCGGGAGCTCCCGATCTCGGTAGCAAATGCAATCCTCGCCAAAGTGCCCCTGAGGATTAAGTCGGTCCCAGGGAGGGTGGAGCACATAAAAATAAAAATTTGACCAAAAAAATACCCACTGGAAGACCTTCAGGGGATCCCATACACATAAATCGCTGAAAAAAAAATAACAAGTTCACTAACCTTTTTTTTGCAGGTCTTCTTACTCACCGTTGGGGTTAGACCTGCTTTCACGCAGCGGTCCTTCCCGCTGCTGCCGCCCACAACAACGTGGCAGCTCGGTGGGCAGGAGGACACTTGCGCACCAGCAGCCGCCAGCGGTCTTCCCTCCCGCCAGCGGGAAGCCTCCACAAAAATGGCACCGAGGAGAGACCGCCCAAAAAACTTGGCGGCAGTGGCTGGTAAGGCCACCAAGTTCAGGCCCAGGGTCTTTGAATGTTAATATTTGAATTCTTAAGTGTCATGAAATTCCTTTATCCACTGTTTTAGAGATACTAACTGAATAGACAGATTTACACCGCTGCTAAAATGTCATGCACAGGAATTTTATGCAAACCTGGTAAGTGTTTATATGCTATTTAAAATGCATGACTTCAAGGCACAGGTGCACAAAATCTTACTGTGGTTAGAGATTTCGTTACGTATCCAGTGCCTTTTTTATGTATTAGACATAAATAAACCTGTCAGAAATGCACCATTTCTAATATCTCATTACAGAGAAAATGTTAAAAATGGAAAAGAATGTGGGATGAAAAGTAAAGATCTATTATATCTCCTGAGAAAGTGATCTGGCAGTTTTAGAACAGAAGAGACAGCAACAGAAATTATGGTTAATGCTTAGGGTTTTAAGGCTTTATTTTCGCCACCATTAGGCGCCGTTTTTTGGGCATCTGCTGATTTTTTTTTGAGCAATCTTGATTTTCCAACTTTCCTCAAAGTTTGTACGCTGGTGGCAACTGTCAGCGGCGGATTTTTTGTACATAGATTTTTTGCCGCAGGTCTGGTTGAAACCTGATTTCTGCGCCGTTTTTGGCCCTTTTTGGCCATTTAACCGATTTTCGCCAACACCGATTTTTTTTTCAGGGCGGCACACAGTGGCCTTAAGTACCGATCAGAAAAACTCTACGTTGACTTAAGGAAATCGGCGCTGAGTATATTTCTGAGTTTTTGGAGCGAGAGAAGAAGACAATTTAAAACACAAATTCATGATGATTTTTTGCTGCAGGAACTCGGAAAATAACTCGGAAAATAAATTTTTCCCACAGAATGTTTTTGAGAATGGGTAATTGCGACTCCACCTCACCCCACCACAGAATCTCTGCACACGGGGCTCCAGGCACGGGTCCAAGGTGTGCTGACCGGCCGGCGACTGGATCGCTTCCACGGCCGGACAGAAGCACATGAGCTCAGCGCTTGGATTCCAGCCCCTCACCCCCAGGTTTAGCTTATAAAGAACGTGGGAGAGGGGGTTGGAATACAAGTGCCGAGCTCATGTGTTTCTGTCCGGCCAAGGGAGCGATTCTGCCGGTATGCACTCCGAAATGTGCATCAGAGATGGCACAACACAACAGTAAACATACGCATTTCGGCAAAAGCTCTTAGTGCCATAAATCACTGTGCGTCGCGTCTCCATAGAGACAGAGCTTAGTGTTGTGCATGCGCGCAGACCAGGGTGTGGTCCGTTCTACTAGGGCGTCACCCAGCAACGGTGTGTGTGCAGTGCTTCAGTAAGTACTGTTTCACAATAACAAGAATAAGAAAATTAAGAACAATAATTATGGGTGCAAATATTACAATGCCTCATGTAGTAAGGTTGCTTTACATGCATGCCATGCAGAGACGACAGATAGCATGACACCACCATCGCAGAAACCAGATCGCTTGGGCATTAATGGGGAGGAGGTCATACCCTGATCGAATCTACAGGGACAGGTGCTCTTAACTACACCTGAGTGAGGCAGACTGCATTTGCAGGCTGCGATTTAGAAAGGAGATCATCACCGAGATCTGCCAGCTAATCAGGGCAGACATACAGCCAAGAAGTGGCAGGTGGACTGCCCTACCTGCGGAAGTGAAGGTCACTGCAGCACTTGCCTTCTATGCTCATTTCAAGCAGCAACTGGGGACATGTGCTGCATCTCGCAGCACGCCACACATTGCTGCATTCGACAGATGACTGCTGCACTGTATGCCAAAAGGGACCAGTTCATCAATTTCCCTATGACCATGCAGGCAATGCGGGACAGGGTTGTGGGGTTCTCCAGAATTGCTGGCTTCCCAAAGGTACAGGGTGCAATCGACTGTACCCACATTGCCTTGAGACACCTTTGGACGACTCCAAGATTTATCGCAACAGGAAAGGGTTCCATTCCCTAAATGTGCAGCTCGTCTGCGACGTTCTGCATCAGATCATGACACTGGATGCTAAATACCCAGGTAGCATCCATGATGTTTTCATCTTATGAGAGGGCGTTATATGTTTCAGGAGCTGCCAGAAGGGCACAGCTGGTTGCTCGGAGACAAAGGGTCCGGGCTCGCCACTTGGCTTATGAACCCCCTACGCAATCCCCGCACTGAGCTAGAGCGTCGGTACAACATGTCACACATAACGACACGGAGCATCATAGAGAGGACAACTGGCATACTGAAGCAGCGTTTCCGATGCCTGGACCACTCTGGAGGCTACTTGCACTACGCCCCTCACCGCGTCTGTCAGTTCACTGTCGTGTGCTGCATGCTGCACAACTTGGCCATCATGATGGGCCAGGCTCTGGACATTGACGATCCTCCTGAGGGGAGAAGGGGGCAGGAAGGAAGAGGAGGACGAGGAGGCTGACAACGAGGAGGAGGAGGAGGACGAACCCATGCCACCACCTCAACTCGCAGGACGACAGTGGAGGAGGCAGCCTCGTGCACCTATAGCCATAGCTAGAGACTTGCATCGGCGGCTAATCCGTGATCGCTTTACTGTCTGAAGGCCAAACGGGTCGACAGTATTGACTCTTTGCACCTGTTAGTGTAAAAAAAATAATGTACATGATAATGGACGTAATGTTGTGTTGGTTTATGTTACTTTAATTCCAAAAAATAATGTGCAGAATTCTGCTTAAATTAAAAAAAATAATTGTGTTTATTAAACATTTGTACAGTTTTACTTAACTTTAATAAAAAATTTGCATCAAAATGTAGACTTTTCAATGAAGAAAGCAACAAGTAGCAGCAACAAACAAACAAACAAACTCTAGCTGCAGCCATCTCTCCTCTCCTTTATTCAAAGACCTTAGTGCTGTGTGCCCCTGTTGTTGCCTCTACCCCTACCTGTGTCCGTTGTCTCAGACTCCTGCTTCCTCACCCTGGCCCCAAGGATTTTTCTGCTTTCTGCGCGAAGGTGCATTTGTTGTTGGTGGGTTTGGACAGAGACAGACCTAGCACCCGGCATTGTGAAAGGCCCGGGTTCCTCTTCGCACTCTTCTTCAGCCTGTGAATCAACCTGCGGCACACTACCTGACTTTGGTCTGGGGATTGGAAAGTGAGTGTCAGCAGTTGATGCTACCAATTGCTGTTGGGCAATGACAGCCTGGGGCCAAGTTTCCCCAGGAGTTGCTCCGTTTTTTTTGGAGCAACTAAATTTTTTTAGAGTAACTTAAAAATCGCAATTCTCCCCATTTAAGTTGCTCCAGTGTAAGTGAGTTAGTTAGGTTTTTTTTTCAAAAGGGAGCATTACCAGCCACTTATGCCAGTTTTGGCCATTTAAGCAAGTTTAGCCAGCTAAAACTTACTCCAAACTAATTTAGGCCAGCGTAAGTGTACGTTCTGAAAAACCCTGCGGTGAATTAAGAAATCAGCGCAGGCAGCCAGAGATAGAGAGGGGGGAAGGGGACCTTGCAAAGCACTTAACACCTTCACAACAACATTAAAGAAGCATAAATACATTTAAAGCACCAAGCACTAAACAAAGCAGTACATTTACACCAAGCACTAAACAAAGCACAAAAAGTAATAAGCAATTAATTAACAAATAAAAAATAGAAGGAACCCTGTACCTAAAGTGTTATACTCATAATAAATGGTCAGACCGAGTACTGTGTGTAATGAGCAAGTGTGACCTTAGCTCCTTTATTGTAGTTCCTGCTTATATACTGTGCTCCCAAGGGATGCTGGGATCTCTTGGGACTCCAACAGGTAGGCCCTCTGGTGGACAAGTGTGATGCAGGTTACAAGGGGTTAAATACATAACTTCACTCCCCTGTGAAGTCAACAAACACTTATTTACAAGGTGAGACGATCTGGGGCTTTGCGCTCCCTTGTCAATCGTCTCGGTACAAATGCTGGTGTGGTTGGGTTGGTCAGTTCTTCATTGGGCTGTTGGGCAGCAGGCCTTGCCAGGCTGCTGGGGATGATGAGTTCTGTTTCGTGGTCAACTATGTTATCAATTGCCACTTGTGTGTGTGTGTTGGAAGGTCAAAGTTGGTGGTGTCCTCTTCAGGTTGTACATAACTGTTGGTGAACCGCCATTTAATTTGGTCCAAGTGTTTTCTGTGCACTTGGCCATTGGTCAGTTTGATCTGAAATACCCTATTCCCCTCTTTGGCTGTGACCGAGCCAGCGAGCCATTTGGGACCATGTCCATAATTGAGCACAAACACAGGATCATTGATCTCAATATCGCATGACAAGTTTGCGCGGTCATGGTACACACTTTGTTGATGCCGCTTGTCCTCCACGTGATCATGTAGATCAAGGTAGACCAGAGAGAGACTTGTTTAAAGCGCCCTTTTCATGAGCAGCTCGGCTGGGGGTCTGGTGCGGTAGCTGAGCAATACTCGGGACAACCGGGTCTGCAGGGAGCCTTCCGACATGCGTTTCAAGCTTTGCTTGATGGTCTGAACTGCCCGTTCTGCCTGGCCGTTAGATGCGGGCTTGAACGGCGCAGAAGTGACATGTTTGATCCCGTTGCGGGTCATGAACTCTTTGAATTCTGCACTAGTGAAGCACGGCCCATTGTCGCTGACTAGGACATCAGGCAGGCTGTGCGTGGTAAACATAGCTCGTAGACTTTTAGTGGTGGCCGTGGACGTGCTTACAGACATTAGGCACATTCAATCCACTTTGAGTAAGCATCCACGACAACCAAAAACATTTTGCCTTGGAATGTGCCCACATACATGGATCCTCGACCACGGTTTGGATGGCCAGGACCACAAACTTAGCGGTGCCTCTCTGGGAGCATTGCTCAACTGAGAGCAGGTGTTGCACTGGCGCACACATGACTAAATCTGAGTCGATGCCCGGCCACCACACATGGGATCTGGCAATGGCTTTCATCATCGCGATGCCTGGGTTGGGTGCTGTGCAGTTCGCAAATGAATGCGTCTGTTCCTTTCTTGGGCAAGACTACGCGATTGGCCCAGAAGAGACAGTCCGCCTGCAGGGACAGCTCATCTTTGCGTCTGTGGAATGGCTTAATCGCTCCCATGGAGGACACAGTTTTTTACCAAGGACAGTAAAGGATCCTGGCTGGTCCAGGTCCTGATCTGGCGGGCCATAACAGGGGATTTCTCGTTCTCAAATGCCTCCATGACCATGAGCAAGTCCGCTGGCTGTGCCATTTCCACTCCGGTGGTAGCCGTCTGAGAGCATCTGCGCAGTTTTCTGTGCCCGGTCTGTGGCGAATTACATAGTTGTATGCCGACAGCGTGAGCGCCCATCTTTGGATGTGGGCAGAGGCATTGGTATTAATCCCTTTGCTCTCCGAGATTAGCGATGTGAGCAGCTTGTGGTCAGTTTCAAGCTCGAACTTGAGGCCAAACAAGTACTGGTGATTTTTTTTTACCCTGTAAATGCACGCCAGAGCCTCTTTTTCAATCATGCTGTAGGCCCTTTCGGCCTTGGACAAACTCCTGGATGCATACGCAACTGGTTGCAAAATTCCCGATTCATTAGCCTGTTGTAATACACACCCGACCTCATATGACGATGCATCGCAAGCTAACACTAATCGTTTTATGTTGAATATGCATGCCTATTTACTGTGTGATGTTTGTAACACTTATGCAACACTGAATGTACCCTTACAATGTACAGACCTTACCTGTACACCAGAGGGTGCTGCTGCTGGAGACCTAAGGGTTAGCTGCACACTGCAGGTAACCCAGTAAATAAAGGAGCTCACAGCTTGGTGTCCTCACTCGAGGAGCTGCAAATAAAGGACTACAGGTCTACACAGTTTAAGTATCATACCCTGCCTTGTGGAGTCATTACTAAAGGTGCCTACATACACTACAACTGGCGACGAGAATACGAGGTCACGAACCACACGCTCAGCATGTCGACTCTCAGCATCTTTCAGCAATTCAGCACTAAGGGACTCTAAACCGACGAGAGCAGTGCACTGCATGGATATTTCTAAGGGCAGAAACGCTGCCCCGAGTCCCACAACCCTGAGTCTGCCACATGGGGCAAACTGGATGGCCCCGTGCTGGCGCTGTGGAGGAAACCACAGGGCCCACCAGTGCCGCTACAAAGACTGCATAAAAAGAGAAAGGGTGCCTTCAAAAGATGTGCAAAAAAAGCTGTACTCACCGCGTCTCAGATGAGTTGGCTGATCACCAGGGCTCCGACACAGATGAAAGTGAAGTTGCTGAACCCCTGGAAGAAGAGTATGGAACTCATACCTGCTCCACCGAAAGTTCTCCGTGGGCGATGAAAGTCGACATCGACGGGGTCCCAGTTTCTATGGAGAACGACACGGGTGAGCCAGTCTGCGATGAACCAAATTACCTTTGAAGAACTTTGGATGAATCCCGCCACAATCGACCACAACGGCATCCTGTCCAAGCAAAGCTGCTCCCAGGCCTCCAGGCTCCAGCAATCGACCTCGAACATGGATCCATTGCTGCATCAGGAGGTTCCACAGTCCAACTCGTCAGCGCGATGACGGCTCCACAGCACCCCGGCGAAATCTCCAGGACCAAGGATCAAAACTCCACTTTCCGGGCCGAGGCAGCACTCCAAAAGAGGAACATCGACAAAAGAAATGGATTCCCGACATCCAGGGCCGAACCTGTGGAAGGAAAGACCACCACAGCCTACCTGCAGGACAGTCAGAAGATGGTTGCAGCACCACGAAGAGCAGAACCTAAAATCAAAATGGCCGCAGCCATACCACGAGGGGCAGCGTTGGAGGAGCATCACGTGGCACCGAGCAGCGAATCAGATGGGAAGGCTCCCTTAAAGGGGTTAGGGAAATTTGGGCCTTTAGCATCAGCTGTCTTCGACATTCCCTCTCTAATCTCCGACATTCCCTCTCTAATCTCCGACATTCCTTCCCTCATCTGTCCCGACACTGCTCCCATTCCTCCAGACAGTGTTGCTACTTCTGCTGACAGTCCCGCTAATTCTACCCTCACCCCACCCATGGTGTCCAGGAGCGATCTCGTTAACGCAATGCTCTCCCTATACATTCCCATGATCTGTCCTATGTCCCCTGCATCCTGTATTTCAGGTTCAGTTCTCCTTCCCACCTTCCTTGGCCGTCTCCCAGGTATGGCTTGCTGCAACTACTGGTACCCGCAACCTCAGACCGTACCACATGAAATGTTGCGTCGGTTGTATCGCTCAGCAAAGGGCTTGGCATCCTCAGGGGGTTCACCGGCTCCAATTCCAATGTAACCATCTCATTATTGGCGTCTTCCTGCTGCCCTTCATTGACCAGCTCACCCTCGTCCTGAAGTTAATGAAGCATATCTGGACTGATGGCTTTCTGATCTTCTGCTTCAGCTTCTGTCTCTTTCTGATGCGCAATACCTGCAAAACATAACAGAGCAGATGTTTGGCTAGCAGCAGGGGAGGGGGCAGAGGGGGCACGGTGACATGAGTATACAGATCACACAGTGCAGGCTCTTTTCAAACCCAGACTGTGCAATTTGCAGGGCTTACCCTCTGTTGGTCATCTGGGTCCAGCGTCCACATTGGTGGTTGATCTTCTCTTGCGAGATTTAATCATATCAGCGATCCTCTGTTCCATGGCTGTTAGTTGCAGTCTACTTGGCACACCTCCTCCAGTTTTTGACCTTTCTCGGTTGATCTGTGACACCTTCCTCTGCAAAGATGAAAATAGAACTTTTTAAAGAGAGGGTCCTTCTGCTATGGTGGCCACATGCACACGTGCACACATATTAGCCACATTTACAAATGTAATTGCAGTGCATAAATAAAAATGTTACTTACAGTAACTGCTTGGCCGAGGTCCTGCCACTTCTTTTTGACCTGCCGCC
The DNA here is from genome assembly GCF_044704955.1 of Pristiophorus japonicus. Lineage (NCBI taxonomy): Eukaryota > Metazoa > Chordata > Chondrichthyes > Pristiophoridae > Pristiophorus > Pristiophorus japonicus. The sequence goes on along the minus strand of NC_091989.1, from coordinate 108,430,441 downwards.
GCTTCTCAGTCATGGCCACCTCATTGAACTCCTACAACTTGTTCCCAAAGTTCTGCTAGTAGAGAGGGTTTCAGCTTCTTTTGTCCCTTTCTTCCTTTGTTCTCAAGCATATCCATCTCCTCTCAATGATGTCTACCAGGGGCTCAATTTCTTCTGCTAGAAATCTCTTGGCCCTTCCCCCTTCTCCTTTTCTTTCTTCCCCTTCCCCTTCCCTTTGATCCATCTTTTACAGCCAAAATTTAAATGTCCAGATCCAGCTCCGATCCCAATGTGTTCTCATAAGCTCTTGATCCAGACCAGGAAGTTCACTGTGGATGCACGGACACACCCGTCACGAGGAAAAATATTTTTTTTCCGGCGCATGCTCACTAACTTTTTGGCGCACACTTGAAGCTCCACCCCCAGATTTAACTTTGGGTACTGCAGCGCCAAAATTAAATTTTACTTTCGCGAAAGTTGTCGTTTTTTTTCCTGGCGCAATCGGGCACAAAAGAATCGTACGTACATCCTCCTGGGTGCCAAAAATCGGCAAAGAGGAAAATAGAGCCCAATGGATTTCATTTTTATTATTTCATTTCCCCACTTTCCCCTTCACCTTAGTGCATTGACTCCTAATTGGGCCATGATTACTTGAGCAGTGGCAAGTACTTTGCTAGACTACAGTCTTCATATGTGAGCCTGGGCAGTGAACATTGGCTATTTGACTTTGGGTGGCATCATATATAAACAAAATCCTGTCCTTGGCTGCAGGCATAGCATTTTCCAGCAGGAGTTACTGGATAGAGGTAAGGAGAATGAACCCTGATTGATCCTTTTTTCCCTTCCTCATAAGCCTAGGGTCATTTGTAACCAATTGTAGCACTCTATGCTATTCTGGCTAATACAAATTGTGGCTCAAACCTGGGGCCTTCTGATCTCTATAGCTTGGCAGCACACTATGTGATGCATCTACTCACTAACCAACATAGGGAATGGAAATTAATTTCTTTATATTCAGACAACTAGCATTAGAATGCTTGAGATGGGGTCCATACCCATGATAGGTTCCCCTGGTTGACTTGTCCTCTGATTTTTTTTTTAATTCTCCCTGGAAGGAAACATTCAAGAGCCTCATGCCACCTTTCGCACATAGCGTGCCAAGATAATGGTATCACTGTGAAGAATTGTGACGGTACACTTCATTCACATTTGTCATGTTCCTTCTGTTTCCAGCATATCCTCTTTCACCCTCCACCATTGATCTTTCTTTGGAATGTGTGTGTGTATTCTCTCTCTTGTTTCTTTCCAATAGTCTGATCTATATTGCTGGTCTATTGTACCTCTGTGCGAGTAAATAAGAGCCATCTGGGAGCTAAGCATCCAAAGCACTTGTTGTCAAATCCTTGTTTCTGTTAATGGGGTGGAATGTGGATTTACATTCGATAATTTGGTTGATATCTCCCACCCTAGAGACCAAAACACCTTTAGCTCTTGGAGAGTGAGATTCCATCAGAATGATACAGAGAGTCCTGGAAATAGACCAGAAGAACAGTGAATTGATAAATTTACAAAAGAGAGAATGCAACAAGTGTTTTGTGTAAATTGCCTAAATCCTAACCTTTTGGACATTTTGTCTCAGCAAATTGCAGTGCAGATACCCTGAGCCCACAGTGTTGGCATGCTGTCCAGGAGGGACAGAATGCAACAAGTGGAAGGAACAGTGGGGTCCGGGAGCAGTGTTACCAGCTACATTCCTTTCCAAGCAGCACTGCGTTCCAGCTGCTAAGCAGAACATCGTGTTTTTCTTTTAGTAAACTGTTAAAATGCTGGGGATTGATTTTTATCTTTTCTTTATATAGAAACCGGATTGAGTTTACCTTGCTTTCTCCCCTTCTTCTGCACAGCCTAGGTATCTCAATAAAAACAAAATAAACCAATAAGCATTTGAAGGTCAAACTGTTAAGGTGTGAAATTGGTCTTCGCCAGTAGACGTCAATGGAAAAGCAATCGGACTCGGTGAAAAATGGGCATCCGATTCATTATAAGCCTGTTTCACACTGCTGGCGAAGACCAAATTTACCCCCTTGGTTTTCCAGCATTGTCTTGCTCATTTAGTAGCCTGGATTCAGGTTAGGTTTACAAACTGCAGCTATATTTAAGTCTATATTTTGACTTATCCCAGTACTTTGATTCTTAACCATATTTTTAATGTGCAGCATTGCTACCCACATATATGGTAAGGAGATTGAGATGTTGACCACAAGAAAGACATGAGCCATCCCGAAGATAGTTACACACCAAATATACTTATAATTAACTTAACCATTCTCTTAACAAAAAAAATTACAGTAATTACTAGTCCCTTTAATCAGCTTCAGTATGTTCGGTTAAGGGTGTTTTCAAAGGCACGCTCCAGATTTGCCTCCACAATTATTGGAGACAAACCTCTTCAGCAGACACACTAATTAAATTCTGGCAAAATGTTTTTCCTGCTGTGCAGTTCGATCAATCTGCAGGCTTAAATATAAAATATGGCAGGATTTTTCAGACACACACACCCACACAACAATGATTCAGCTGGAAGGAAGAGACATAAGCAAGGCTATCAGGAAAGTGTTTAATTGTGCTCCTGCAAATCGATATTTGTTTGAAAACTAGCTGGAGTGGGTGGCTGTGCAACAGCGGGTCAGGGGGCTGAGCAACAGCTGGCAGGAGGCGGGCTGAGGAGCAGCAGGCGGGAAGGGAGGACAGGCGTTGAGGAGTGGATGGGGGGCATGGGCTGAGGAGGAGTGGGTAGGATGGGGGGGGCAAGGTCTAAGGGGCAGCGGGCGGGGGATGGGGGGCGCGGTTAGGAGCACTGTGCAGGATGGGGTTGGGACTGGGCAGGAGAGGGAGATGAGGAGCAGGGGGCAGGATGAGATGGGATTGGGGAACAGCGGGCTGAGCCACAGCAGTGTTCAATTTCCTTTGTTATGCCAGTGAAGGTGAATTGTCCCCAAGCTGCTGTTGCACATGTCCTTTTGCTGAGCTCAGCGTGTCATTGGCAGAAACTTGGGATCAAAGAATCGGCAGCACCCCACTTAGCCCCAGGGTTTGTGATTGCCAGGAGGGGAAGGAAGAGAAAAGCAAACATAGCTTCAGGACTATTAACAGTCTCTGCATTGATATGTTTCAAACTCTGCTACCTGTGCTTGTTCTGGAGCTGACGCCTAGAGACCGACGCAACCTGTGAAATGTACCTTAGCCACAGGCAGTCTCAGAGCACCACCTTGAGTTTACAGGAATCTGATAACCTTGCATTTCACCAAACTGCCAGTTCATCATCTGTCAAATACTTTTTTCTGTAAACCACTTGGTGTGGAATTATAACAACAACATTACTTTGTGGGGAATTCCTGTTTTTAAAAACATTTATTTATCTACACATCTTCCACTGTCTCCTGTGTTTTCTAGCCTTGTAATCTGTCTCCTTGTGTTACAATGAGTAATTTTCCAGTTCTCTTCTGATTTTGCAGGAATGCAACACTTTCCACTTCAATTGCCCAGGGTTAACATATTCAGGGATAGGTATCGTACAATTAAATGCAGTGTAAAATTCGCTCTTATTGGGAGATTTCAGTTTTGAGCTCAGACAGAAGACGTCCTTCAATTCTGACAACTTCCTAATCGATGCAGTGAACTCACCGTGAAAGGTATTGTAGGTCTGGGTGATGGTCTCATTGCTTTGGGGTTGCACATGCAGCCATGGCCACCCAATCCTGACACTAAAGGAACTTTACAACACATTTATAATCATTTTCAACCTGCCATTGTTCTTAAACTGGAACTGTAGTGAACTAACAGAACCCGCTATAGAGTCAGTGACGATTTGGATAGAAGTAAACCCAGCTTTTTTTGGTCCAGGGCTGGTGACATACATGAATAACTATATATGGCTGGATTTTCGGCTTTTAAGATTTCGGAGCGTTAATGGCGACGGGGCGGTCCTGATACCCCCCGGGAAAAGTTTGCGTCTCAGTCAGCAAAATTGGGCAACTGGGCCCTGAGTGTGAGGTGAATCACTAAGGGAGGCATTGCACATCTCTCTTAGGGCGCTAGGCTAAAATCCTGAGCTAAAGAACCGGCCTTGGAGCCTGGGGAGAAAAAAACCCCACCAAAAACATTCCCGAAAAATACCTCACTACTTACCTGAGGTCGACATTACTTACCTCTGTAGCCACTAATGGTCAGATCGCCCGTTTTCACAGGTGGTCCCAACACGGTGCTCGACGCAGCGCTTGGGGTCGGACAGGAGGCAAAAATCGAGCCGGTGTCGCAACCAGGGGTGTTGCACACTGGCTTGCCTCTTCCGGGCGGTAATGCTCTGCGCCCTGCCCCTTAAACCCTGACCGGGCGATGGAAGCTGGCAGCCCACCTAGAAGAGCTTACTGCTGCCATTGGCGCCCCTCTGGGGCGAAAACAGAGGCAGCCAGGAGCAGGCTTTATAAATTCAGGTTTGAATTAAAAACTGATGATCTGAATATAATCAAAAATAGAAGAGGAGAAGGCAAGACTTGTGCAGACCAAATTTAATAAATTATTAAAATGCTGTCTGTTTAATAATTGCACAGGTTGCTGAATGAACTTTAATAAATAATTAAAATATTAAATAATATGCTGATTGAATGCACTTAACTTATTGAATGAATTTTGCAAATCAATAACGTTTTATCTGCGATTCATAAATATTCAAATTCATGGCTGAGATTTTCTAATTCAGTTTTACTGTATGAGTCCACAAATCTCCTGGATTATTTCCACCAGCTACTATATTCTTGGCAGATAAGTTCTGGTCACTTCATATTTTATTTTGATTCTGGACTGTCCTCTCTCCGACTTCAATCTACTAATGCTCTTCTATATTAACTGGGTACTGCCTTCTGGGTTGCTTCTCAGCTGTTCTTCCACCTCCACTTTCTTGACACTGTCAATCTCCCAGAGACATTTTGCTTCCAACTGCCCGTTGTTTGCTCCTTAAACACCGGTCACAGTACGCGAGCTCCACCTTCGTGTCTCCCAAGTTCCCAACCGTTCTTCCTTGCAGCTCTCCTGTTTGCACAGCCATCCTGCTGTCTTTATCAAAATCAAATTTAAGAGGATGACACAGTAGTAGAATGTTGCTAGGAACAGGACTGCTCTACTCTGTCCCTTTGTCAGAAGGGGAGTATAAACTTGGTCTGAGATGGATAGGCTTTCACTGTAAAAAAAAATTGATTGCTTCAAAGCACCTGCCCTTGGGACATAAATGTTTCCCAAATCATTTTTCCCTGATTAGTTGAATATGTGGGCCACTTCCATAAGCCCATTAAACACAATTACACTCAACTTCTACCTGTTTTTTTTTCATTCTCCTTACCTAGTTCTGCTTGTCTTTGTGAAATTTGAAGTAATATTCCTGTAATATATATAGCTCCACAATGGACTACTGTGGCATTGCAGCCATTGTTGTTTACAACAATAAAGAGGGAGTCACCTGACTGGTTTCCTGAAGTTATCAGCCATCTTTGTGAGGTTATACCGAAAACATAACATTGGCGACGGAGAATGGGCTAATCGGATAACCTAGCTGGTGGATGATTCAGCCATCTGACAGAGAGACTTTGAGAGCTTCTCTGTTTTAATTAACAGCTAAAAATCCAAGGTAAATTAAAGGACACGGCTGAACTGCCAGAACCCAGATTGAGGAGCCTATGGGAATAATAGGGCGCTTGGGGGAGTTTCAATGTGACCGTGAAAGTTTCGGAGCGTATGTGGAGCGGCTAGAAATATTTTTCACTGCAAATAGTATCATCAAAGTCCCCAATGATGAAAACCATAACCGGGGGTGTTGAAAAGAAAACAGACTATTTTCTTAACTGAAGCAGGGCCCGAGGTGTATGAAACCCTGAAAAATTTTCTTGTGCCTGTCAAGCCAAAGGACACATCACTTAAGCAGATTCCGAACAGCATTACAGTCCTGAGCCCCTGGAAATTGCTAAAAGTTATAGTTTCGGAATACGAGATCAGTTAACTGACGAAAGTATCAGTGAGTACATTGTAGCATTAAAAAAGCTATCTATTCACTGTAATTTCAGAAACTTTCAGGACCGAGCATTGCGTGACCGCTTTGTTTGTGGGATGAAAAATGATGCGATCAGAAGAAAGTTATTGACAACTCCTAACTTAACTTTTGATTTAGCATGTCAGACAGCTATGTCAATGGACATAGCCGACCAATATTCCCGAGAATTTCGTACCATTTCCAGTCGTCAGACAACCGAGGTGAATCGCCTGCAGGTTAAAAGTAAAAGGCAGTTGGGCCCCAAGGTCTCAGCAACTGGCAAGGGTAACAGAGCATTGAAGTCGCTTTCGGTGCCTGGGACAACACATTGTTCAAAGTTGTCCATATGTGAAGGTAGAGTGTTTCTTCTGCAAGAAAACTGGGCATCTTGCAAAGGCATGTCGACTGAAGAGTAAATCAACTTTCAAAACTATAAGTAGAAATCCCCAGAGACTACATAGCATGGAAGAAAAAACAGGTCCATTGGAAGTGGTCAGAAGAATGCGACACAGCATTCAAGGAGTGAAAAGCCAATTGGTAGAGAGCACCATGTTAGTTCACTATGGCGTATGTTTTTAATGCCAGATTTTCAATAATTTATTTTTCAGGCTTACTATATATAAAATTCTCAGAAAATTGTTTCCTAATAGCACCAAGCCCTGCACGCTTTCATTTGATGGGAGGTTTCTATTAAATGTTTGAACCCTGTACATGGTCAGCTATTGATGTTCAGATTTCGTCATCCACCCTCTCACTCCATCATTCTACTAATGTGTCACCCTCTTAAATTTGATTCCGATGTACTCACATTAAAGGTGACTCAGCTTCCTTACACTTGCCACTTTCATCCCACATTCCTTACAGGAATCATGGGCCCGAGTTTCGGCATCTGGTGAAAACGGCGCACCTCCGAGACTTATGTGACCTGCCTGGAATATTCTGCATCAATTCTCCGGTCCTCCTGGACCATGGCATGGAGTGGCGTTGCGCAGCGTAGTCTCCCTGGGGAGGAGACTGCCTGCAGAGGGGCGGGGCTAGGGATCATGACTTCTTCTAAGAGACGGCAGCGTTGCGCAGGCGCGCTGGAGCATGAATGGCTCGGGAGAGCATGGGTACCGGGGGGGGGGGGGAGCGTGGGTACCGGGGGGGTGGGGGAGCGTGGGTACCAGTGGGGGGGGAGCATGGGTACCGGGGTGGGGGGGGAGGAGCGTGGCAACCGGGGTGGGGAGGGGTGGGGTGCATGGCAACCGGGGTGGGGAGGGGGGGGAGCGTGGCAACCTGGATGGGTAGGGAGGGGGGGGAGTGTGGCAACCTGGGAGGGGGGGGAGCGTGGCAACCGGGGTGAGAGGGGAGGAGCGTGGCAACAGTGATGGAGGGGGGAGCGTGGCAACAGGGATGGAGGAGCGTGGGTTGGGGGGCACTCAATGATCGAAGGGCCGGAGGAGAGAGCAGGAGTGCCTCCTTCCAGCCTCTCCCCCACACCCCCCACACACACCCAACCCCCCACACACACACACACACAACCCCCCCCACACACACCCAACCCCCCCCACACACACCCAACCCCCCCTATACGCACCCAACCCCCCCCCCACACACACCCAACCCCCCCCACACACACCCAACCCCCCACACACACACCCAACTCCCCCCCACACACGCCCAACCCACCCCACACACGCCCAACCCCCCCACACACACCTAACCCCCCACACACACACACCCAACCCCCCCCACACACACCCAACCCCCCCTATACGCACCCAACCCCCCCCCCACACACACCCAACTTCCCCCCACACACGCCCAACCCACCCCACACACGCCCAACCCCACCCCCCCCCCCCACACACGCCCAACCCCCCCACACACGCCCAACCCGAAACTTGGGCCCCATATTCCTGTGTGTCCCTGATTGTTGTATGATCTGGGGCTTAATTTAAATCTATGTCTCCCTTCCTCACACCTTTTCTCAGCACTAGTGTCTAAACTAGTAGTCTGGGAGCTGCCCTACTTACTGAGAGCTTTGGGGTTTTACATCCATAAAAATAACATGTTGGCAAGATACGGTGTGAAACCACACAATGCAAGTACAAATGAGGCTATGAAAGTTGATCTGAAACTATCAGGATACACTGCAGAACAGAAGCTGAACAAAATTATTTAGCTTTAAAACACATTCTTTGAATCTGCCGTAGAACTTGTCCAGATACATTCTCTTTCCTTTTGTTTTCCCTCTTCCAGCTTTTCCACACATGAAACTGGAGTAAAGTATGTACTGGACACAGGACCACAGATTATTTCTCAATAAACCTGCAGTAATGACAGAGTCGGTTCACAATGGCCATTCTTTAACACTAAGCGATACTTTGCAGACTACCACTAACAAATGGGTACGATACCATTTACTAGGCACCAGGTTGGATGTTTATTCCTCTTCGTCACGTAGACACTGTCTTTTTATTTAAAATTAGGTGTGAATATCAATAACTCTTGATTTTCTTTTAACATTAGAATAAACCTTAACTTCTCAGCTGTGACCTGCTATTCACTGTAGAATAGTGACACTGAAAAGGCATCCTTAGCATAGTATCTGCATGGTAGGATATTCTCTGGCCATAATTGGTAATACTGTAATGTACTATCATAGAACATCATCATAGGGAGTCCCTCAAAATCAAGGAAGATTTGCTTCCACTTGAAATGTGAGTTCTCCAGTGGCTGTACAGTGTCCAATACGGGAATTACAATCTCTGTCACAGGTGGGACAGGCAGTCGTTAAAGAAAAGGGTGGGTGGGAAGTCTGGTTTACTGCACGTTCCTTCCGCTGCCTGCGCTTGTTTTCTGCATGCTCTCAGCGACGAGACTCGAGGTGCTCAGCGCACTTCCGGATGCTCTTCCTCCACTTAGGGTGGACTTTGGCCAGGGATTCCCAGGTGTCGGTGGGGATGTTACACTTTATCAAGGAGGCTTTGAGGGTGGCCTTGAAACGTTTCCTCTGCCCACCTAGGGGTAGAGCGCCAAGTAGAGCGCTTGCTTTGGGAGTCTTGTGTCGGGCATGCGGACAATGTGGCCCACCCAACGGAGCTGGTCAAATGTGGTCAGTGCTTCGATGCTGGGGATGTTGGCCTGATCAAGAACACTGACTTTGGTGCATCTATCCTCGCAGGGGATTTGCAGGATCTTGCGGAGACATTGTTGGTGGTATTTCTCCAGCGATTTGAGTTGTCTACTATATATGGTCCACGTCTCTAGCCATACAGGAGAGCAGGTATCACTACAGCCCTGTAGACCATAAGCTTGGTGGCAGATTTGAGGGCCTGATCGTCGAACCCACTCTTCCTCAGGCAATCGAAGGCTGTGCTGGCGCACTGGAGGCGGTGTTGGACCTCGTCATCGATGTCTGCCCTTGCTGATAGTAGGCTCCCAAGGTATGGAAAGTGGTCTATGCTATCCAAGGACGCACCATGGATTTTGATGACCGGGGGCAGTGCTGTGTGGCGGGGTCAGGTTGGTGGAGGACCTTTGTCTTACGGATGTTTAGTGTAAGGCCCATGCTTTCGTACGCCTCGGTGAAGATGTTGATGATGGCTTGGAGTTCAACCTCTGAATGTGCGCAGATGCAAGCATCATCCGCGTACTGTAGTTCGACGACAGAGGATGGGGCGGTCTTTGATCTAGCCTGGAGGCGATGAGGGTTGAACAGATTCCCACTGGTTCTATAGTTTAGTTCCACTCCAGCGGGGAGCTTGTTGAGCATGAGATGGAGCATTGCAGCGAGGAAGATCGAGAAATCATAGAATCATAGAACAACACTAATGGTCAGTAATAGCAGCAGCATGATGCCAGAATCCAGAGCAATGTTGGAGATTGGAGAAAGATTGTTTATTTAGCATCGGTTTATTTTTTATTTATTTATTCAGCATAATTCTCTTGCACATTGCAATGGACTGTTATTGTGGGATTGCAAGATTTATATTTAATAAAATACTATTTTACATGAAACTATGTCGCCTATCCTGACCTTTTATACGCAGCAGATTTCTACTGTGCTCAGTGTATTTAATATTTGTGTATTGGGCTTTGGTGTAAAATATGCACTTGAGCAGCTGAATGGGACTTGGTGCGGAATATGACTCTTGGATGGTTCAATGCAAATTGGCAGCAAAGTATACATTTAGGAATCCCTGGCTAAAAGAATTAACAGACATTTACAGATTGATAGAAACCACTCCAATACTCTAATATCTTATTTTACATCTTCACATCCTGAGTGTTCAGTTACATGTAATGATTAACTTACTTGGAGATATTACATTCCATTCCTTCATCTAAATCATTAAAGTTATTTACAATATACATTATGATTTAGACGAAGGAATTGAATGTAATATCTCCATGTTTGCAGATGACACTAAGCTGGGTGGCAGTATGAGCTGTGAGGAGGATGCTAAGAGGCTGAAGGGTGACTTGGACAGGTTAGTTGAGTGGGCAAATGCATGGCAGATGCAGTATAATGTAGATAAATGTGACGTTATCCACTTTGGTGGCAAAAACAGGAAGGCAGAATATTATCTGAATGGTGACAGATTAGGAAAAGGGGAGGTGCAACGAGACCTGGGTGTCTTGGTACGTCAGTCATTGAAAGTTTGCATGCAGGTACAGCAGGCGGTGAAGAAAGCAAATGGCATGTTGGCCTTCATAGTGAGAGGATTTGAGTATAGGAGCAGGGAGGTCTTACTGCATTTGTACAGGGCCTTGGTGAGGCCACACCTTGAATATTGTGTTCAGTTTTGGTTTCCTAATCTGAGGAAGGACGTCCTTGCTATTGAGGGAGTGCAGCGAAGGTTCACCAGACTGCTTCCCAGGATGGGATGGACTGACATATGAAGAAAGAATGGATCGACTAGGCTTATATTCACTGGAATTTAGATAAATGAGAGGGGATCTCATAGAAACATATAAAATTCTGATGGGATTGGACAGGTTAGATGCAGGAAGAATATTCCCGATGTCGGGCAAGTCCAGAACCAGGGGTCACAGTCTAAGGATAAGGGGCAAGCCATTTAGGACCGAGATGAGGAGAAACTTCTTCACTCAGAGAATTGTGAACCTGTGGAATTCTCTACCACAGAAAGTTGTTGAGGCCAGTTCATTAGATATACTCAAAAGGGAGTTAGATGTGGCCCTTACGGCTAAAGGGATCAAGGGATATGGAGAGAAAGCAGAAATGGGGTACTGAAGTTGCATGATCAGCCATGATCATATTGAATGGTGGTGCAGGCTCGAAGGGCCAAATGGCACCTATTTTCTATGTTTCTATGTTTCCCGTTGCAATGTTTAAAGCAGTTTTCATTGCTCTCCCAATGTCCTAGTGGTTAAAGACAAAGCTCCAAGTAGTGTTGTCTAACCTTTTGGAACAGGGGCTGAATCGTGTGTCATCAACAAATGATTTTGCAAAACTGGAAGCCGCCCCAATACACAGAAAATTCAAGCACTCCCCTATACAAAAATTCCAACCCCCATATACCCTTGCGCTCTCTTCCTGTCCTCCCTAACCTCTCCTTCCATTTAAATTTTCCTACCCATATTCACAGCCACACCTTCAACCTTGCCATCTCACGTGGCCTTTCTACTGCCATCACCTGATGTTGGACTGCTTGTCTGCCGTCCTGGATAAGCCACAATAAACACTGGAAAAACTGAAGCCATCATCTTCAGCCCCACCACAAACTCCATACCCTTGCCACCGATTCCATCCCCCTCCCTGGCTGCTATCTCAGATTGGAGCAAACAGTTCGCACCCTTGGCCCTCTCAGGTGAATTAACAGACATATACAGATTGATTTTATAATTTTGATTCTGAGCTGAGTTTCTGATTTTTGTATCCTCTCCATCACAATGACCGCCTACTTCCACATCCATAACATCGCCTTTCTCCGCTCCAGCGTCAGCACATCTGTTGCCAAAATCCTCATCCATGTGCCTTCATCACTTGCAGACTCAATTGCTCTCCTGGCCGGCCTCCCATCCTCCACAAACTTATCTCATCCAAAAATCTGCTGCCGATATCCTATCCTGCACCAAGTCCCATATAAGAACAGCTATGAAAACTGCTTTAAACATTGTAACGGGAAATAGGCTGATATTACATGTAACTGAACACTCTGGATGTGAAGTTGTGAAATAAAGTACTCGAGTGCTTGTGGTGGGCTCACTCTTTGGCCCCAAGTTTCCACACACGGCGAAAAAGGCGCACTTCAGAGCTGGGCGCCTGTTTTTCACGCCGAAAACGCGCCGGAAAAAAAGTGCGATATTCTCGAGCTCCTTGGAGCTCGATGTCTGCTTGGCACGGTGCACAGCGGGTGGAGCCTACCATTCGCGCCGATTTTGTAAGTAGCAGGGGGCGGGTACAATTGAAATGAGGCTTCTTGGTGCCGGCAACCCTGCGCGTGCGCGTTGGAGTGTTCGCGCACGCGCAGTCTGAAGTAAACATTGGCACTCGGCCATTTTTAGAAGTACTGCAGAAAAAGTGAAGATTTGTTTCTTGGACCCCTGCAAAGGCTTGTATTTTAATTTTCTTGGATATTTCTGTGTGTGAGGGAGTGCTTTTAGCAGCACTGCTGAATAAATCACCTGCTGAAATCAGTGAGTTCAGCTTTTCACTGCCAAACTTGCAGAACCGGTGCTGCATTGGTACATGCAAATTAAGGACTGTGTGTTTGGAGAAATAAGAGTGCCAATTCAACTTTGCAATGGATCAACGTCCACCAAGAACAAAGAATTTCTTGCATGAGGAAGTGGAGATATTAGTCAACGTAATTGAGCAGAGATGGCACAAAAGTACCACCAAAAGAAATTAAGAAACGCTGGAACCAAGTTGCAGAAGATTACTGCGCAGTGGTGCATACCAGGAGATCTGGAAGTCAGTGTAAAAAGAAATGGCACGACCTTGGTCAAGTAGTTAGTGTAAGTAATATTTCCCATTTTTAATTTAATCGTAATTGTAACCTGGCTATCTGTATGTCCCATCTTGCAGACTGACACACTCTGTAAAAAGTTATATTTTATTCTTTGCAGAAGAAATTGGCCCACAACAAAAGGGAGGCAACTCGGACAGGAGGAGACGTGCCCAATCTGCATCCACTGACACCTTTGGAACAAAGGGTAGCTGCTATGATGAGTCGGACATGGAGTAAAGCAATCGGTACAGCACAAGCTGGGCCCGCACGCGAGGAAGAGGGTAAGTCCTGAAAATGCATCATGGCCCTTTAAATCAACCTGCTGCCTGGCCTGCTATGTGTGAGAGTACTCATGCCACCCACCCGGCCCCCTCCCTTGCTGTTAAGCATTTGACTGTTCTGATGTATTTTGCAGAACATGATGATGATGATGATGACGATGCTGCTGCTGCCAACCCTGAGGATCCTGAGGGTACAGAACAAGAACCAGTACAACCAGCTGCGGACGATCCAGACTGGATGATGGCAGCGATGACTGAAATGTCTGCAGGGGAGAGCTTCCAATTTAATGTTTATGAGCCCCCATCAAGGGGCATCAGAGTTTCAACCCCTAGCATAGGTCTTGGTTCCACCTTCCATGGTTTCGCTTCCGATGTTGCGGGTCCCAGTGGTGCTGTTGGTATAATGCAGCATTCTACAGTCAGTGCACTACCGTCCCAGCCTGCGCCTCCCTCTCGCATAGGTTCTGGTTCCACCTACTGTGGTTTTGATTCCGACGCTTCGGGTCCCAGTGTTGCTGCTGATATCATGGAGCAGTTTACACCCATTCGTCCAACATCCCAGCCCACGGCTCACACTCGAGTGCTGTTGTCTGGAACACCGAGCGTCCTACCGTTCCAGCCCGAGCCTCTCCCTCTAGTTCTGCCGTCTGCAACACAGAGCATCCCACCATTCCAGCCCGAGCCTCTCCCTCCAGTTCAGCTGTCTGGAACACAGAGCGTCCCACAGTCCCAGCCTGCGCCTCCCTGTGTAGTGGTGCCGCTTGCAACACCGAGCATCCCACCGTCCGTGCCCACGCCTCCCAGTGTAGTGGTGCCACGAGGCAGACCCAGGCAGGGGAGAAGGAGATTGGAGACACGCTCTCCTGAGATGCAGCGTGCAACAGATGCGGCTCAGGTTGTGGCATTGGTAATGGAGACCAATGAGCTTACCCGATCACTCATCGGTGGCGTCAATGCAGTAGGTGAAGAGTTGACGGTCCTGACGGGAGAAATAGCAGTAATGACATGGGAACTTAGGGAGGGAATGTCCGAGGGAGTGCAATCGACGGCACAGGCCATCAGGGAGGGCATGCAAATTACGGCATAGGCCATCAGGGAAGGCATGCAAGTGTCGGCACAGGCCGTCAGGGAGGGCCTGGTTGAGGTAGCTGCTGCAATAAGGGCACACAGCCCAGCCAATCAAATGACACCCCCATGAGGAAGTGAACATTCACTGAGATATGGATGAGACATGGTTGCAGCCTTTCTTTGCTGCTTTTGTTCTTGTTCTTGATGTAGCTGTAGTAGCGTTTTTCAAATCGAAATTGTTTTGTAAGTTTTGTAACTTTACAACTTATAAGGGATCTTATGGTTTTTAAGTGATCTTATAGTGTAAATGCTCTCACATTTTTTTGTATCTTATTTAATTTTGCACCTAAAAAGTGATCCTGAAGTTTAAGTATTCTTCAGAGTGTAAGATTTTTCACAATGAAACTGTTTTGTAAGTTTTGTAACTTTACAACATATAAGTGATCTCAGGGTTTTCAAGTGATCTTATAGTGTAAATGCTCTCACATTCTGTAAATTATTTAATTTTGCATCTAAAAAGTGATCTTGAAGTGTAAGTGATCTTAGAGTGTAAAATTTTTCACATAGAAAGTGTTTTGTAACGTTTGTAACTTTACAAGTTTTTAAGTGATCTTCAAGAGTCATATTAAAAAGTATAGTTTGATACAACAAATATTTTATTAGTGACGTTAACTTTTCAATAAAATATTTTTTCATTAAAACTGTTTCATGTTCCATTAACACAACACAACGTAGGACCAACTGCAAAGAATAAACATGTCCATATTCAAAAGTGGTCGCAGAGCCCTCAGGCATCAGTAGTTGAAGCATTCACGGATGAGCTGCTGGCGCAAGTCTCGAGCAATCGTTAAAGGGGCACGATGGATGGCCCTCCTCCGACCTCGTGCTCCGGCATCAGGCACTTGCATGCTTTCCTGATTGTCGTTATCATCCACATCCTGGTCTTCCGTAATACTATCATCATGCACTGGACCCTCACGTCGATCTTCGGGTTCCACTACCAGCTCCTGCTGCCTCATAAAGGCTAAGTTATGAAGCATGCAGCACACAACAGTGAAGTGACCGACAATCTGAGGAGAGAGAGTATTGCAACTGTCCTCCGGAATGGTCCAGGCATCGGAATCGCTGTTTCAATCTGCCAATGGTCCTCTCAATGATGCTGCGCGTCGCAATGTGCGCCATGTTATATTGACGGTCAGCTTCTGTCCGTGTCACGTGTATGGGCGTCATGAGCCAGGTGGTCGGGCCGTACCCTTTGTCTCCCAGTAGCCAGCTCTGCCCTTCTGGCTGCTGCTCAAACATGTCAGATAGAACGCTGTCGCGTAGGATGAACGCATCGTGGGTGCTGCCAGGGTATCTCGCATCGACTGACATGATGCGCTGCTTGTCGTCACACATGAGCTGCACATTGATAGAGTGGAAACCTTTCCTATTTCGGTACTGCTCAGATTCCTCCACGGGTGCTCGCAAGGCTATGTGGGTACAATCAATGCAGCCCTGTACCTTTGGGAAGCCGGCAATCCTGAAGAAGCCCACAGCCCTCTCATGGATCGCTTGTGCGGTCATTGGGAAATTGATGAAGTCATTCCTTCGCGCATAAAGTGCAGCCGTGACCTGGTAAAAGCAGGCATGTATTGCACGTTGAGAGATGGCGCACACATCTCCAGTTGTAGCCTGAAACGATCCCGAGGCATGGAAAGAAAGTGCAGCTGTTACCTTCACTTCAACAGACAAGGCAGTTGTCCTTCTGCTTCTGGACTGCAAATCTGCTCTCACCATATCACGGATCTCAGTGACAACTTCTCTGTGAAAACACAGCCTTTTCACACAATAAGCCTCGCTCATGTCCAGGTACGAGCGCCTGGTTCGATATTGTCGACGTGGGTAAGGTCTCCTGCCCATCAACCTACGGGCTACGACGTTCCTGGTGCGGTGAGTTCTAATCAATTCTCTCCTATGCAGTGAATTGATGGCAAACCATTGCATAATATGTGGTGTTGACAATGCAGCACCCATTCTGCAAATTTAAATATAAAACTGTCTATGTGGCTGCCTCTCCCTGTCCAAATGGCCTCAGTCCCCCTCACAACTCGAAGGCTGCTGCTGTATCTTTGGCTGCCGGCCAGCCACTGACGCCGTCCCTAAAGTGTGGCTGAATGGCCTCAAGAACCTTAATGAGCTGCGTGTGTCCTGCGTTGATTCTTCGGCTGCCGGCCAGCCACTGACGCCGCTGCTATCTCATGGCTGAATGGTCTCACGTTGGTCCGCTGCTGATTCTTTGGCTGCCGGCCAGCCACTGACGCCGCTGATATCTCATGGCCGAATGGCCTCGGGTCCGTCCGGTGCTGCTTCTTCGCGGCCAGCCACGAAGAGAATGAAGGCTTGCCTCAAGCACTGCAGCTCAGCTCGAAGCTTTCTGCCGCTGCCGTCGAGATACTGACGCCACACTACTGCCTCTGTCTCCAACATGAAAGGCCTGTCTCAAGCACTGCAGCTCAGCTCGAAGGCTGCTTGCTGCCGCTGCCGTCGAGACACTGACGCCACACCGCTGCCTGAAAGGCCTGCCTCAAGCACTTTCACACAGGTAGGAACATGGTTTATTTAATCTTTTCTTTGCTTATAAATTGTTATTCAGGTTGGATTTATTTGTATAAATATACCTAAGGATTGATTGTAGAATTTAATGACTTCCCTTCCCCCCACCTCGTTCCCTACGCCTAATTTGTAACCTGCACCTGACTTTTTAAAGTGTAGACAAGGTTTTTTCAAGCTTACAAAAATCTTCACTTACTCCATTCTAAGTTAGTTTGGAGTACGTTTTCACTGTGGATACTTTGAAATCAGGCGTCAGTGGCCGGACACGCCCCCTTTTGAAAAAAATATTCTGTTCCAAAGTGAAACTGTTCTACCTGACTAGAACTGGAGGAAACTAAATGTGGAGAATTCCGATTTCTAAGATACTCCGTTCTACACCAGTTGCTCCTAAAAATCAGGAGCAAATCATGTGGAAACTTGGGGCCATAATTTCTGTGTTCAATGGCCTCCAATTTAACATGCTTATAGAATGAAATGGTTACAGCACAGAAGGAGACCATTCGACCTGTTGAGCCAGTGCCAGCTCTCTGCAAGAGCACTTCAGCTAGTCCCACTTCCCTGCCCTTTCTCCCTAGCCCTGCAATTTTTTTTCTTTCCTACTTATCCAATTTCAGGCAGTGCATTCCAAATACTAACCACTCGCTGCATCCTTCTGCCAATCACCTGTACACCCAAGCCCTATTCATTAATATATATCAAGAAAAGCAGTGGTCCTTGTAGTGTATGAATAAAGAGTCTGACCAGATACAGTGAGCTCAAAGTAAAGTGTGACCTTAGCCTTTTATTGCAGGTCTCCAGAGTGCCTCTCCAGCCTGTGACGCCTCCTTATATACAGGTGCTCGCAAGGGATTGTTGAATCCCTTGGGACTCCAGGGGATGAGCACTCTAGTGGTTAAACAAGGTATTTACAGGTTTACATATATAACAGTCCTAGTACCGAGCCCTGGGGAACACCACTGTATATCTCTCACCACTCTCTGTTTCCTGTCGCTTAGCCAATTTTGTATCCATGCTGCCACTGTCCCTCTGGTTCTCGACCCTCCCGCCAATGGGAACAGTTTCTCTCTATCTACTCTGTCTAGACCCCCTATGATTTTGAACACCACTGTCAAATCTCCTCTCAACATTATCTGCTTCTCCAGTCTATCTGTGTTACTGAAGTCCCTCATCCCTGGAACCATTCTTGTAAATCTTTTCTGCACACTCTCTAAGGCCTTCACATCCTTCCTAAAGTGCAGTGCCCAGAATTGGACACGATATTCCAGTTGAGGCCAAACTAGTGTTTTATAAAGGTTCATCATAACGTCCTTGCTGTTCTACTCTATGCCTCTATTATGAAGCCCAGGATCCCAGATGCTTTTTTAACTACTTTCTCAAACTGCCCTGCCACCTTCAACAATTTGTGCATTTATATCCCCAGGTTTCTTTGTTCAAGCACCCCTTCAGAATTATACCCTATAATTCCTACTAAAATGTATCACTTCGCACATATCTGAGATTAAATTTTATATGCCACGTGTCCAGCCTATCCATGTCCTCTTGAAGTCTATCACTATCCTCTCCTCATTGTTGAATATACATCCAAGTTTTGTGTCATCTGCACATTTTGAAATTGTGCCCTGTACACCCAAGCCCAAGTCATTAATATATATAAAGAAAAGCAGTGGTCCTATTACCGACCCTTGGGGAGCACCACTGTGTACCTCTCACCGCTCTCTGTTTCCTGTCATTTAGCCAATTTTGTGTCTGTGCTGCCACTGTCCCTTTTATTCCATTGTCTTCAACTTTGATGTGTCACTTTATCAAATGCCTTTTGAAAGTCTATGTACACCAGATCAATTGCCTTGTCCTCATCAGTCCTCTCTGTTACCTCTTCAAAAAACTCAATCCAGATAGTTAAACACAATTTCCCTTCACAAATCCGTGCTGGCTTTCCTTATTTAGTCTACACTTGTCCAAATGACTGTTAATTTTGTCCCGGATTAACATTTCATTGGTACAGAGCATTTATGAAACCACTCAACATGGTACAGTGAAGCTGCAGACCTAATAAGGAACAAAAAAACAAAAGAGAGATATCATCAAGATAATCAACCCCACTTGTTTACAATTCTATCTGTAATCTTTTTAGGATGCAGTTATTTGCACTGTGAAAATGGTCTGATTGACTCTCCATTATCAGATGACTTGATTGCTGATTGGTCCCCTGGAGGATAAGCCACACCCAGAGGTTTCTCTGGAATGTGTAATTGGAACCACCCAGCCCAAATTCTGAGTGACTTTGCAAAGTGTAATTTGAACCATTCTGACTTCAGAACATATTTGGAGCAATGTGAGTGGGTCACAGATTGTTAACCAGTTTATTGGGTATGAAGTAAATAGTGACAGGGTCGTGACTTCCGGATTTCACCACTCCAACGATGTCCCTTGTAACATATGCACCGAGCTTTCCGCAAAATCGGGTGTGGGTGTAAAGGGGGTTGGAAGAACGAGATAGGTCTTCCCTGAGTTCCCTCTATCCTGCTTCCCCTCTCTCTCTCCCCCCAGCTTTCTCACTCTACACTCCCCTTGTCTCTCTCTTCCCCCCTCCTCCCCGGCTCCCTGTCTCTCCCCCACTGCCCCGTCTCCCTGTCTCTCTTTCCCCCACTGCCCCGTCTCCCTGTCTCTCTTTCTCTCTCACCCCATCTCTTCCCCCCCCCCATCTCTCTTCTGCTCCCCCTTCCTCTCCCGTCTCTCTTCTCCCCCCCCGTCTCTCTCACTCACCCCCGTCTCTCTCACTCCCCCTCCCCCGTCTCTCTCACTCCCCCTCCCATGTCTCTCTCACTTCCCCCCCCCCCCGGCTCTCTCACTCTCTCCCCCCCTCCCGTCTCTCTCACTCCCCCCCCCCCCGTCTCTCTCACTCCCCCGCCCCCGTCTCTCACTCCCCCCCCACCGTCTCTCTCACACCCCCCCGTCTCTCTCACTCCTCCCCCGTCTCTCTCACTCCCCCCCCGTCTCTCTCACTCCCCCCCCCATCTCTCTCACTCCCCCCAGTCTCTCTCACTCCCCCCCCCGTCTCTCTCTCTCATTCCCCCCCCGTCTCTCCCGCACTCCCCCCTCCCGTCTCTCTCACTCCCCACCACCCCCCCGTCTTTCTCACACTCGCCTCCTACGTCTCTCTCTCACTCCGCCCCCGTCTCTCTCATTCCCCCCCGTCTCTCTCACTCCCCCCCATCTCTCTCACTACTCCCCCCCGTCTCTCTCACTAGCCCCCCGTCTCTCTCACCCCTTCCCCATCTCTCTCACTAACCCCCCCCTCGTCTCTCTCACTACCCCCCGTCTCTCTCACCCCTTCCCCATCTCTCTCACTACCCCCCCGTCTCTCTCACTCCCCCCCACCCGTCTCTCTCATTCCCCCCCCCACCCCGTAGACACCCCCCAAACCACGTCTCTCTCACTCCCCCCGTCTCTCTCACTCCCTCCCCCCCCTCCCCCTGTCTCTCTCACTCCCCCCTGTCTCTCTAACTACCTTCCCCATCTCTCTCACTCTTCAACCCCACCCCCCCTCCCCGTCTCTCTCTCTCTCTCTCTCTCACTCCCCCATCCCCCGTTCTCTCTATCTCCCCCCCCATCCCCCGGTCTCACTCTCCTCCCCCCCCCCCACCCCAATCTCTCTTTCTCACTCATCCCGTCTCTCTCTCTCTCTCCCCCGACCCCCCCACCCCCGTCTCTTTCTCCCGTCTCTCTCCCTCTTTTCCCCCAACCCTTCTCTCTCTCTCTCTACCCCCCTCCCCCCGTCTCTCTCTCCCACCCCCACCCCCCGTCTCTGTCTCTCTCTTCGCTCCCCGTCTCTCTCTCTCTCTCTCCCTCTCTCTCTTCCCCCCCCTTCCCCCTCTCTCTTTCTTCCCCAACCCCCTTCCCCGTATCTCTCTCTCTTCTGCCCCCTCCGCCCCCCCCCCCCTCCCGCACCATCTCTCTCTCTCTCTCTCTCTCTCTCTTTCCCACTATTTCCGATGTTTTCTCTCCCACAGAAGACCGCAATAATGCAAAGACTGGAAGGAAACCCAGCGGCAGCCGCAGAAAATGTTTCAGTGGCAAACTCCATGCGGACTCGTCCTGACCCCACTTCTGGTTCCAGTTTCGGGTCCGTGGAGTCTGCGCATGCGCGAGAGGCGTCGGGCGCAGAGTCCAGAGGATGCAGGCGCAGAAAAAACACAGTGCAAATAGTCACTGTGATCTTTTTAACAGCAGACCCAACTGTAAATCCTTTATACAACTGCATCAATCTGAAATCCCAGCAGTTCCTACACACGAAGAGGAGAGAATAGACGGCACATGCTGAATAGAAAGTCCTCTCTTCCGCCCCCAATTGCACGGATATTGGTGAAAAACATCTGGGGTGCTAAAGTGTTGAAAATCCAAACTATAAGACTGATTTAGGGGATCTACCATGAATGAGAGCAAACTGTGTTAAAACAGAAATATTCATGGGGTTAGAACCTCCACTTTTTTTGAATGCTTAACACCCACTTAATGCCCATTTTACCGCTGAAATGACGTGTAACGCCCATATATCGCCCATTTTGTCACAAAATGGAAACTGATGGGCATTTTTAGGAAACTTATCGGCAAGCATTACTTTCCCCATGTGCTTTACGCTGGAAAAAAATATTATCACCCATTCACTTTTTTGGGGCAGAATCAGCAGAATGGGCGAAATCAACGCCCATAATATCGCCCGGCGTTACTTTCCACACGGAGTTAACGCCAAGATTCAATATTAACGCCTGCCCACTTTTTGTCGTAAAGAGCGTATTTACCCAAACTAGTGGCCATGAGATCACCCAATGTCAATTTCACCATCTCACACACATATTGCCCACAATATCGCTCGTCCAAAAAACCGCCCACAAAAAGTGGAACTAACCGGAACAAACGCCAGCGGTGTGACTGGCATTTGTTAAATCCCATTCTTACGTGGGGAGCTGATATCTGAAAGATTTGCCTGAAAGAATGCTGATGTGAGTGACAACACTAACACACTGCTATGTATGTGCAGCTCAGACATCAATGGTGCCCATGACCTTTGTGCCAGTTAAAATTTACGTTGATTGATGTTAAGTTGTATTTAATCCTTTCATGGTAAGGAATCACTAGTATGTAACGGTCCAGCTATTTTAGACAATGCGCAACAAGGTTATGTTCAATAACAAAAGTTTAATATCAAATATTGGTTTGAAATCATACCAATAACATCCAACCCCTGCCCACACCCCACTTTTTCCACCATTGACATAAATCACATGTTCAACATGTCCAGCAACACAGAATACAAAAGCAAAGCAGGAGCATGGTCCCCAGCCCCCATACATTGCAACAAATTGTATACACCCAGATGGAGATATAACACAGCCATCACCTACGCACATCCACCTCACTTTCCTTCCCCCTCCCTTATTCTCCCCACCTCTATCCTTTCCCCTCCTCGCTCCATGGCGCCTGACCGAGGAACTCCTCAGGCAGTGCCTCATGGGGGGGAATGAAGGCAGATGCAGACTTTGGACGGGGGCCAAGGAGGCAACGTTCAGTGATGCAGAAGCAGGATCTTGGCCCTTCCTATCATCTGTCGTTCGCAATGGTGGTGCGGAACCTAGGAGTGGAGTGCCACTCTACTCGGGGACCACTGGGAGGCCTGTGGCAGCAGTGTTCATAGCTATCGCATCCAGGGCCTTCGCCATGCGCGGAATGTACTCGGTCATGATGGCCAGCTGTCGGGATATGCCCCCCAATGCTTCGATGAGCTGGTCACCAATGTCTACAGTCCTCCTGGACAACTGTACCATCTCTCCGCTCTCATGTCGAGCTCGTGGAACAGACCTGCCACGTAGGTCTGTCCTGGTGCAAATGGGGTGCCCTGTGGCGAAGTGCTTGGGACCGGTACCTCCAGAGTGGAGGCGGGAATGACCGGAGGACCACTAGATGGCCTTGGGGTGGAATGGCTTCTGGAGTGTGGCGATGCAGGTTCTTCGAAGTCCGCGCTCTCATCTGTGGAGGACAGACCCAGGGATTGACGGGCAAGAATCGGAGCTCCTCAGTACCAGCTGTAGTAGGATCGTCCGCCAACTCTTGCCCTGTGCCCCACCTTATGGCCTCTGTGGTCTTGTCTGGGGCTGCGCTGCTGGCTGAGCTGCAAATCACAAATGAGGTTATTAGAGGAGAAGTGGGTGCTAAGGTGACAAGGTGTGTCCAGCGCTACACACAGCATATGCACGACAAAAGCACCACTGCTATCAAAATCATCACAGACATCACATTTCATGACCGTCAACACATTGTGCATTGCAATGATCTTCATTAGGTCGGCATTATTTCTATGACAATTTTAGAAATCATCTATCGTATAGGATTGTTCGGATATGAGTGGGTGTGACATCTATAGACGTTACATGAAGCAATGATGCAAGCTTTACTCACATGGCATCACTTCAGGGTCTGCAGATGCATCCGTGGCTGTCCAGGGATGCTTCCTTACGAGTGTGAGCACACGCTCCTCCATGTCAGTGATGTCGCTGGGGACTGGTGGCCCCCCACTTGTTCACCTCTGCACGGACCTCATCGTCGATAGCTTCTTCTGTAAAAGATGAAAGGACAACATGGCATGAGATCATTGCGTGATATCATTGCTAGGTACTGTCACAGAGACTGATACGACACATAACTGACAGATGTAATCATGATTGTTATGATAATTATTATTCTTTACCTAAAGACGTACACCGTGACCGCAGGCTTTGAGTAAAACATTCCCAGTAAAAGTGCAAGACCTCACATCTGCTGATAGTCACTCATGACTGTTACAAATCAAATTATATAAATAAATAAGTACATGTAAATCAATGTGATACTCTTGCGGATTCCACAAGGTTGTTCCATCATTTGCAGCATTGGTTGCCCTCACGCACCTCGTTGGTCGCTGACGAGACCACCTCTGCTATCTCAGTCCATATCTTCTGCTAGGCCTTTGGGGTGGGCTTCCCACGCCTTCCCTGTGTCAAATCACCCCAGTGTAACTCGACCTCCTGCAGGAGGGAGGCATTTGCCTCATCCGAGAACCTCCTGGCTCTTTTGCGCCCTCCAATGTGCTCCTCTCCCAGCTCACTGCTCCCTCCAGCGTCAGTCTCCACAGCGTGCTGTGATGCCTCCTCCTCTCTCTCCATTATAGGCTAAATTCGGTCAAATATGTGGCTGATAACACCTACTTTTTGTTTGCCTACTTGCTGTGAAGCTCTAAAATCTCCCTCCTTCCTCCCAAAGCAACCACACCACACCTAGCCACGCCTTCAGTCCCTCTGAGCTCCCTCTCTCTGTCTCCTCTTCTGCGCATGTGATGGTGACCCTTGACCTCCAGAATCGCGGGAATCGAGCGTTGCCATGCCGTTGCTAAGGACGGCGACACTTTGCCGCAGAAGGTCAGAAAAATGTAACGCTACCGCCCATTTTATATCACTCGTGGTAACGCCCATTTTCAAAAGTGGAGACTAGGTGGTTTGAGAATGGGTGAGAAGCGGCGATCTGGAAACCCTTTTTTACCGCCCACGCCGGAAAACCACAAAAGTGGAGGTTCTAGCCCATGGAGTTTCTCCCTTTAAAATAATGTAAGGAGGCAGTTGGCATCTTGGATAGAACTATAAGACACTAAATTGAAAAAAGGACTCATTGTGATAGTCATATCAGGACTACTTTAAGCAACAGTACAAGCCTGTGTTAAAAAGCTTTCCTTCAGAATAAAGCTACACAAAATGTTTGAAAAAGTTGTGCGGAGATCACACCTTCAGTGACCATCAGCTATGGGATCTTGTTGAATGCCCTCAAAATGGCCATCCGATGAATGGCCATCTGGTGGCTTGCCATCATTTTCAACTGACTTCAATGCACAATACACCATAGAAACATTTTCACAATTATGAATGAGGAAGACCATGCGGCCAGTTTAGTTTTTCTATAGAGGGACCAGGACACACCCACCCCCCCTACTTTAACATTAAATGATTAAATAATTCCATGGTGTATACCTCCACAACTCTATCTGGAAGATTAGTCCACATAATGATCACTTTTTTCTGATCAGACCGAAACTTGCCTTTTACTATTTTGAACCTCTGTCCCCTAATTTAATTTGCAGTAATATTTCACGTTAACCTTTTCTATACCCTTATTGTTATATACCTTTAATATTATCTCTCTGATGCTTTGTTTCAAACTCACCCTGTCTTTCCTCCTAATCCAGGCCATTCACACCAGAGTATCACTAGCAATGGCTTTGTTTCCCTCTCCCCATACCGTTACCTCTGGTGCCCCCCAAGGATTTATCCTTCGCCCCCTCCTGTTTCTCATCTATATACTGCCCTTCAGCGACATCATCCGAAAACACAGCGACAGTATTCGCGTTACAACACCCAGCTCTACCTCACCACCATCTCTTTCGACCCCTTCATTGTCTCTATATTGTCACACTGCTTGTCCGACATCCCGTACTGGATGAACAGAAATTTCTTCCAACTAAATGTTCCTGTGTTCAAATCCCCACTTCTGACCTTGTGTTGGAGGGAAGGTCATTGATGAAGCAACTGAAGATGATTGGGCCTCAGACACTGCCCTGAAGAACTCCTGCAGAGATGTCCTGGGGCTGAGATGATTGGTCTGCAACCACCACAATGATCTTCCTTTGTGCTAGGTATGATTCCAGCCAGTGGAGAGTTTACCCCCAATTCCCATTGGTTTCAATTTTACCAGGGCTCCTTGATGCAACAATCAGTCAAATGCTGTTTTGATGTCGAGGGCAGTCACCACTCCTAGAATTCAGCTCTTTTGTCCATGTTTGGACCAAGGCTGTAATGAGATCTGGAGTTGAATGTTCTTGGAGTACCCTAAACTGAGCATCCGTGACCAGGTTATTGGTGAGTAGGTGCTGATTGATAGCACTGTCGATGAGACCTTCCATCACTTTGCTGATGATTGAGAGTAGACTGATGGGGTGGTAATTGGCCAGATTGGATTTGTCCTGCTTTTTGTGGACAGGACAAACCTGGGCAATTTTCCACTTTGTCGGGTAGTGTTGTAGCTGTACTGAAACAGCTTGGCGAGAGGCGCAGCAAATTCTGGAGCATGTCTTCAGCACTACAGCCAGGATGATGTTGACACCTCATTTTTAGGTATGCTTGGTGCTGCTCTTTTACACTCCTCTTTGAACCAGGTCCCCTGCTTGAGAGTGAGGGATATGCCAGGGCATGAAGTTACAGATTGTGGTGGAATACAATTCAGCTGCTGCTGATGGCACACAGCTCCTCATGGATGCCCAGGTTTGAGCTGCTAGATCTGATCTGAATCTATCCCATTTAGCATGGTGGTAGTGCCACACAACATATGATGGAGGATGTCCTCGGTGTGAAGACGGGACTTCGTCTCCACAGGGACTGTGTGGTGGTTACTCCTACCAATACTGCCTTGGATAGATGCTTCTGAGACACATAGATTGGTGAGGAAGAGAAGGTTTTTCCTTCGTGTTGGTGTTCCCATGACCTGCTGTAGGCCCATTCTGGCAGCTATGTCCTTCAGGTGCTACCGAGCCACTCTTGGTGATGAACATTGAAGTCCCCTACCTAGAGTACATTGTTTGCCCTATCTACCCTCAGTCCTCTAAAGTGGTGTTTAACATGGAGGTTCATCAGCTGAGAGAGGATGGTAGATGGTAATCAGCAGGACGTTTCCTTGCCCTGATGCCATGAGTCTTTGAGGTCTGGAGTCAATGTTGAGGACTTCCAGGCCACTCCCTCCACACTATATATATACCACTGTGCCGCAACCTCTGGTGGTTCTATCCTGCCGGTGGGATAGAACATGGCCAGGGATGGTGATGGAAGAAACTGGGACCTTGGCTGAAAAGTATGATTCTTGAGTATGACTTTTTGTCAGGCTGTTGCTTGGGACAACGCTCTCAATTTTGGCTGAAGTCCCCAGATGTTAGTGAGGAGGACTGGACCGGGTGTACCTTTGTCGCATCTGAATCAGGTTCCTCGGTTGTTGCCGGGTGGTCTGACCGATTTTATTCTTATTGTTTCTTGTAGCATTTTTTTCACAACTGAGTGGCTTACTAGGCCATTATACTTCTTGAATCACCTTGAGATGTTTGTTCCATGTTAAAGGTGCTTTATAAATAAGTTGTTAGTGTGTTATTACATTATATGCTGCTTTTGATATAAATGTATTTATAATACGATGGTTGTCAAACATTTCCTCTTTGCGGGCCATTTAGTTGTATATCTTGGAATCCTGTGAGCACGTATAAACAAATACTTTACAAAGCACTGAATTCAAAGACTTATTGAAAACCATAAAAAACACTGAATTTAAAGACTGATTGAAAACAGCTCTATTTTTGTGTCACACTACAGGTGCTAAAATTAAACTTGTATCAGTTTTATGGCATTATGGCTATAG
Source organism: Pristiophorus japonicus (assembly GCF_044704955.1). Classification (NCBI taxonomy): domain Eukaryota; kingdom Metazoa; phylum Chordata; class Chondrichthyes; family Pristiophoridae; genus Pristiophorus; species Pristiophorus japonicus. The sequence continues at coordinate 108,403,001 of NC_091989.1, read as the reverse complement.
CAAAGCCATTGCTACCCACTAACCATCTCAGCTAAAATTAATTTTACATAATTAAACACAAAATCACTGCTACCTAGTTCAGTTAAATTAAAAATTAAGTTTTTGTAATTAAAAACACCATCTGATATTTTAATACCCAAGTCATGTGAATTTTAGGTAGTGTACTTTCTGGCTGGCTATTTCTGCTCCCTGCTCCGCTGGAGTGGAGTTAATTTACAGGCCAACCTCCGACGCCTCCAATCCAGATTCAAGGTTGCTCCAACCTCTGTCATTGAATTGCAATATGCAGATGACGCTTTGTTTGTGCACACTCGGAGTCCGAACTCCAAACTGTTGTGTATTTAACCCTTTGTAACCTGCATGACACCTGACCACCAGAGGGCCCACCTGTTGGAGTCCCAAGGGATCCCAGCATCCCTTGGGAGCACAGTATATAAGCAGGCCACCCACGAGATACCTGCACTCTGGAATCTTATTGAAGGAGCTAAGGTCACACCTGCTCATTACACACAGTACTCAGCCCCACCCTTTATTATGAGTATAACAGTTGGCGATGAGGTAATGAACAACCGCGCAAAAATGCAAAGAATAGTTGGCATCCTGGAGAAGTTCTCAGAAGGGGATGCTTGGGAGGCCTTCATGGAGAGACTCGACCAATACTTCATGGCCAACGAGCTGGAAGGGGGCGAGAACGCGACCAAACGAAGGGTGATCCTCCTAACTCTCTGTGGGGCAACAACCTATGGCCTCATGAAGAATCTGCTGGTCCCAGCAAAACCAACAGAGAAATCATATGAAGAATTGTGTAATCTGGTCTGGGAGCACCTAAATCCTAAGGAAAACGTTTTGATGGCGAGCTATTGGTTCTACACGTGTCAACGATTGGAGGGGCAGGAAGTGGTGAGCTACGTTGCCGAACTAAGGCGCCTCGCAGGACATTGTGAGTTTGAGGGATTCCTAGAACAAATGCTCAGAGACTTTTTTGTACTGGGCATTGGACATGAGACAATTCTTCGCAAGCTGTTGACTGTAGAAACTCCGAATCTAAGTAAAGCCATAACGATAGCCCAGGCATTTATGTCCATCAGCGATAACACCAAGCAGATTTCACAGAACAAAGAAGTTTCGGCCAGTACTGTGCATAAAGCAATGTTGGTTTTGAGCAGAAATGTACATGGCAGAATGTACACGACGGCTGCTGTGGCCCGACCTCAATTGACCCTGAGTCCGCCATCAATTGATAATGCGAGGCAGTTAACACCCTGTTCGCGCTGCGGAGGTGATCATCGGCCCCATCAATGCCGTTTTAAGCAGTATGTGTGCAATGGTTGCAGAACAATGGGACAGCTCCAACGAATGTGCAGGCGAGCTGCAAACCCTGAAAACCACCACGTTGCAGAGGAAGATCGATCTTCAGTGGATCAGGCTGAATTGGAGACTCTTACTGAGGAGGCAGAAGTGTACGGGGTACACACGTTCACTACGAAATCTCCACCAATAATGTTGAAAGTTGAACTGAACGGCATTCCAGTATCTATGGAGCTGGATATAGGGGCAAGTCAGTCCATAATGAGTAAAAAGGCCTTTGACAGGCTGTGGGGAAATAAGGCACATAGGCCCAAGCTCAGCCCCATTCACACCAAACTAAGGACTTACACCAAGGAACTAATCCCTGTAATTGGCAGCGCAGAAGTCAAAATCTCCTACGACAGAGCAGTACACGAACCCCCACTGTGGATTGTACCAGGGGATGGCCCTACGTTGTTTGGCAGAAGCTGGCTGGGAAAAATCTGCTGGAACTGGGACGACATCCAAGCACTTTCGTCCGTCGATGGTGCCTCATTCCAGGTTCTGAGCAAGTTCCGATCGTTGTTCGAGCCAGGCATTGGAAACTTCTCGGGGGCAAAAGTGCAGATCCATTTGGTTCCCGGTACGCGATCCATCCAGCACAAAGCTCGGGCGGTACCGTACATGATGCGTGAAAAAGTGGAAATTGAGCTGGACAGGCTGCAACGTGAGGGCAATATCGCACCGGTGAAAGTCCATGACTGGGCCAGTCCAATTGTCCCGGTACTCAAGGAGGATGGCACAGTTAGAATTTGTGGGGACTATAAAGTAACGATTAGCCATTTTTCGCTGCAGGACCAGTACCCACTACCCAAGGCAGATTAATTATTTGCGACCCTGGCTGGAGGGAAGATGTTCACTAAGCTGGACCTGACCTCGGCCTACATGACACAGGAGCTGGAGGAATCTTCGAAAGGCCTCACCTGCATCAACACGCACAAAGGTCTGTTTATCTACAACCGGTGTCCGGTTCGGGATTCAGTCGGCCGTGGCGATCTTCCAGTGGAACATGGAGAGCCTGCTAAAGTCGATTCCTTGTACAGTGGTCTTCCAGGATGACATATTGGTTACAGGTCGGGACACCATGGAGCACTTCAAAATCTGGAGGAGGTTCTTAGTCAGTTGGATCGCATGGGGCTCGGGTTGAAATGCTCGAAGTGTGTTTTCCTGGCACTGGACGTCGAATTCTTGGGAAGGAGAATCGCAGCAGACGGCATCAGACCCACCGACGCCAAGATGGAGGCCATCAAGAACGCGCCGAGACCACAGAACGTGACAGAGCTGCGGTCATTCCTGGAACTCCTTAACTATTTCAGTAATTTCCTACCTGGGTTAAGCACCCTGCTAAAACCCCTGCATACGCTACTGCGCAAGGGAAACGACTGGGTATGAGGGAATTCACAAGAGGCTGCCTTTAAGAAAGCCAGAAATCTGTTGTGTTCTAACAAACTGCTTGTCCTGTATAACCCTTGTAAATGATTAGTGCTAGCTTGCGATGTGCCATCATACGGGGTCGGGTGTGTGCTCCAACAGGCTAACGAATCGGGGATTTTGCAACCGGTCGCTTATGCGTCCAGGAGTTTGTCCATCAAGCAAAGCTTGAAACGTGTGTCGGAAGGCTCCCTGCAGACCCAGTTGTCCCGAGTGCTGCTCAGCTACCGCACCAGATCCCGTTCACTCACCGGGGTTCCCCCAGCTGAGCTGGTCATGAAAAGGGCACTCAAAACAAGGCTTTCTCTTGTCCACCCTGATCGCCATGATCACGTGGAGGGCAAGCAGCATCAACAAAGTGTGTACAATGACCGCGCAAATTTGTCACGCGATATTGAGATCAATTATCCTGTGTTTGTGCTCAATTATGGACATGGTCCCAAATGGCTTGCTGGCACGGTCACAGCCAAAGAGGGGCGTAGGGTGTTTCAGGTCAAATTGGCCAATGGACAAATGCACAGAAAACATTTAGACCAAATTAAAATTGTGGTTCACCAACAGCTACAAACAACCCCAAGAGGACACCACCAACTTTGACCCTCTGACATCATGGACCACGAAACCGAACTCATCATCCGCAGCAGCCAGGCAAGGCCAGCTGCCCAACAGCCCAGTGAAGAGCTGACCAACCTACCCACACCCGCATTTGTACCGAGACGATTGACAAGGGAGCGTAAAGCCCCAGATCGTCTCACCTTGTAAATAAGTGTACTGTTGACTTCAGGGTGGAGTGATGTTATGTATTTAACTGTTTATAACCTGCATGACATCTGACCACCTGAGGGCCCACCTGTTGGAGTCCCAAGGGATCCCTTGGGGCACAGTATATAAGCAGGCCACCCATGAGGTACCTGCACTCTGGAATCTTATTAAAGGAGCTAAGGTCACACCTGCTCATTACACACAGTACTCAGCCTCGCCCTTTATTATGAGTATAACACAAACCATCGTTGACACTTTCACTTCACGAGAGTCTGGGCCTCACATTAAACATCAGTAAGACAAAGGTCCTCTACCAACCTACCCCCGCCACATAGTACTGCTTCCCGGTTATCAATATCCACGATGAGACCTTGGACAATGTGGACCACTTCCCTTACCTTGGGAGCCTACAATCAGCAAGGGCAGACATCGATGACGAAGTCCAACACCACATTCAGTGTGCCAGTGCAGCCTTCGGCCACCTGAGGAAAAGAGTGTTCGAAGACCAGGATCTCAAACCCGGCACCAAGCTCATGATCTACAGAGCAGTAGTGATACCCGCCCTTCTATGTGCTGTCCTCGCCCAGTGTCCTCACCCAGGCTAACATCCCCAGCATTAAAGCACTGACCACACTCGATCAGCTTCGCTGGGCAGGCCACATAGTTCGCATGACAAACACCAGACTCCCTAAGCAATTGCTCTATGCGGAGCTCCTTCACGGCAAATGAGCCAAAGGTGGACAGCGGAAACGTTACAAGGACACCGTCAAAGCCCCCTGGTGAAGTGCGACATCACCACTGACATCTGGGAGTCCCTGGCCGAAGACCACCCTAGGTGGAGAAAGTGCATCCGGGAGGGCGTTGAACTCTTCGAATTTCAATGCTGCAAGTGTGAAGAGGTCAGGCGCAGGCAGCAGAAGGAGCGTGTGGTAAATCAGTCCCACCACTCCCCTTTCCCCCAACAAATGTCTGTCCCACCTGTGATAGGGTCTGTGGCTCTCGTACTGGACTGTTCAGCCACCAAAGAACTCACTTTAGGAGTGGAAGCAAGTCTTCCTCGATTCCGAGGGACTGCCTATGATGATATGCTTCAGAGACATGGACTATGTACCGTAGCCACCTCAAAGCACTGGAGAAGTACCACCAACGCTGCCTCTGCAAAATCCTGCAAATTCATTGGCAGGATAGGTACACCAACGTCAGCGTTCTCTCTCAGGCCAACATCCCCAACATTGACCATGCTCGACCAGCTCTGGTGGGTGGGCCACATTGTCTGCATGCCCGATGCTAGACTCCTGAAACAAGTTCTTTACTCCAAGCTATGTCACGGCAGGCGAGCCCCAAGAGGGCAGAGAAAACGCTTTAAGGACACCCTCAAAGCCTCCTTGGAAAAAATGCAACATCCCCGCCGACTCTTGGAAATCCTTAGCCCAAGACTGCTCAAAGTGGAGGAGGAGCATCCGAGAAGGCACCGAATACTTTGAGTCTCTTCACCGGGAGGACGCGGAAGCCAAGCATAAAAGGCAGAAGGAGCGTATGACAAATCAAGCACCCCATCCACCTGTCCCTCCAACCACCGTCTGCCCCACCTGTGACAGAGACTGTAGATCCCACATTGGTCTCATTAGTCACCTTAGAACTCATTTTAGTGTGGAAGCAAGTCATCCTCGACTCCAGGGTACTGCTTGAGAAGAAGAATTTCTGCTTCCCTTGGTGTTAGTTGGCTGTTTACATGCACCTGTGCTGCCTATTCCAATTTTCCCGAATCCTGACTGTCTGCTCTGCTCTCCTGTGGCTGATTACACTAGCTCTCCTTGGTGTCAGCTGGCCGGACCATTCAGTCTCCTCGATGCTCTTTGATTATACTTCTTGCATTGTAAAGCCCAGGTGACTCTGTTTTTATTTGTGCACCTATATTTCTTGGCACCCAGTTTTGCATGCTTAAATTTATTACGGTTTTGAATTTACAAACTTGAGTCATAACAGGCAGGTGCACAAATGGGAATTAAAGCATTGAGATTTGATGGGTTGGATTACCAGCCAGGTGTGCCCTTTGAGCTGTAATTTGGACATCACGGCTATAATTGAAACTGCATAGTGTACTGTATCTGACCTGAAATAATATTTATATGCATATTATGTGTTTCCGATTAATGTTATTTATTGATTTCATTTTTTAAAAAAGGTCCAGGTTTGATTGATGGTCCGTCCTGGTTTAGCTGGTGTCAGCTAATTGAGCTGCTACAATTAGCTTCAGGATAGGAAGGGAGAAAACTTGTCTGAGTTGCTGCTAGTGGTCACATCCGGTGACTCCTATTGGAAAGTGTGAGCTGTCCGTCTCCATCAAGTGAAGACAGGATTGTGGTCTGGCTATGTGTCAGTAAACGCTCTTCCCAGTTGAATAGCCAGCCAACACATACTATCTCTAGGCTTGGACATGAAGAAGTATTAGATGTGGCTAGCATCTATATCTCGGTAAGCTTCAGTAGCTTCAGGAGAGGAACGGAGAAGACTGTCAGAAGAAAAGTTGCTGTCACAATGTGTTATTGAGGCTGACATCTGGATGCTTAATGTCAAGCTGCTTTGAACAAATATTCCCTGTCATGATTCCATATCCTCCAGGATTTCAAACATGGAAATGAAAACAAGAACAGGAGCAGGCCATTTAGCCCCTCAAGCCTGTTTTGCCATTCAATTCGATCATACACTGATCTCTCCCTCAACTCCATTTATCGACCGTGGTCTTGAAAATGTAATTATTCCCCAACATCCCCAGCCTTTTGCGGGGAAAGAGTTCCACAACTCTAAATGATCGAGCTTTAAGATTTTATTTATTCATGGGATGTAGGCATTGCTGGCAAGGCCAGCATTTATTGCATCCCTAATTTCCCTTGAAAAGGTGGTGGTGAACCGCCTTCTTGAACTGCTGCAGTCCAAGTGGTAAAGGTACTCCCACAGTGCTGTTAGGGATGGAGTTCCAGGATTTCAAATGCTGTTTTGATGTCAAGGGCAGTCACTCTCACCTCACTTCTGGAATTCAGTTCAGCTTATGCTTCCTTGTACTGCATTTCCCCACCAGAGGAAATGGTTTCTGTGTATCTACCCTATCAAGTCCCTTTTAGATCATAGAAACATAGAAAATAGGTGCAGGAGTAGGCCATTCGGCCCTTCGAGCCTGCACTGCCATTCAATAAGATCATGGCTGATCATTCCCTCAGTACCCCTTTCCTGCTTTTTCTCCATACCCCTTGATCACCCTCAACCTTCTAAAAGCCAGGGATTACAAACCAAGTTTATGCAACTTGTCCTCATAATTTAACCCTTTTAAGTCCTGGTGTCATTCTGTTGAATCTGTGCTCCAAGGCCAATATATCTGTCCTGAGGTACGTGCCCAAACTGAATGCAGTGCTCTAGATAGGGTCTGATCAAGGCAGTCTATAACAGAAGCATCGCTTCCTCCCCTTTGTAATCCAGCTCCCTTGAGACAAAGGCCAGCATTGCATTAGCCTTTTTGATTACCTTTTATATCTGTACACTAGCTTTTAGAAGCTCGGAAGTGCTGCATATTCGTAAGTATTTCTAAATGTGCAATGGCCACTTAAATGCAGCATTCTACTGTCATTAGCTAAGCACCGTTGATGTCTGGGCATAAGTAGAATTGCAGGCATGAGGTTTCCATGTGGTGCAGTGGAATGGCCAACAACAGGGGTGGGGTTGAAGTGGTAATGAGAAGTTACTCTTCTCTTGAACTAGTTGTCAGTAACTTGTACCCACATGTGGTTTCCATTATATTGTTTCTCGTGGCAGCTGCCTGTGGCTATTGGAGAGGCTTAGTGGAACAGCTCCTGATGTATTTGAAATAATTGCAGTTTTTTTTAAACCAAAACAAATATAGTAACATTATCCATCTTGTGGCTAAATTTAACTTGCGCTTCTACCAAAGAATGAAAATGTGCTTTTACCTCAATCCATTTGTAACACTGAGCAAAAATATAAGCAAGCTATTTATGGAAACTGCCCTATTTCTGAAAAGCGACATTTATATTTTAACTTCATTAATCAACATGCCTTGTGCACTATAAAAAGATGCACCAGTGTTCAAGTATCAAGTATTTTAAACCTAAATTTTCTTCATTAGCTTATGAAATATTTTTTTTGGCAGGGGAAGAATTGCCAGAAGGTGAGTACCAAGGCAGGTGTATGAGCACCGTCAGCAAACGTGGATATGTAGCACTCGGTCCCCTCATCTAAGTCATTGATATAGATTGTAAATAGCTGAGGCCCAAGCACTGATCCTTGCGGCACCCCACTAGTTACAGCCTGCCAACCCGAAAATTACCCATTTATTCCTACTCTTTTTTTCTGTCCGTTAGTCCATGCTAATATGTTACCCCCAATCCCATGACCCCTAATTTTGTGTAATAACCTCTTGTGTGTCATCTTATTGAATGCTTCTTGAAAATCCAAAGACACTACATCCACTAGTTTTCCCCTTATCTACCCTGCTAGTTACAACCTCAAAGAAACTCTAACGGATTTGTCAAACATGATTTCCCTTTCATAAATCCGTGTTGACAGAAAGAATGAGACGTTAAACCGAGGCTCTCATATGCTCTCTCAGGTTGATGTAAAAGATCCCATGGCACTATTTTGAAGAAGAGCAGGGGAGTTATCCCTGGTGTACTGGCCAATATTTATCCCTCAATCAACATCACTAAAAAAAGATTATCTGGTCATTATCATATTATGGTTTGTGGGAGCTTGGTGTGTGTAAATTGGCCGCCACATTTCCATTACAACAGTGACTACACATCGTTGGCTGTAAAGCGCTTTGAACCATCTGGTAGTTGTGAAAGGCACTATACAAATGCAAGTCATTCTTTCTTTTATCATATCTTTTAATCTAGTTTCTCAATCTACCTTAGCCAATTCGCTCCTCATACCTACGTAGTTTGTTTTGTTCAGATTTCAAACCCTACTTAATTAAATCACTCTCAAACTCAATGTAAAATTCATCGTATTATGATCACTCTTCCCCACATGCTTCTACAAAATTATTAATTAACCCTGTCTCATTGCACAATACTAGATCTAAAATAGCCTGTTCCCTAGTTGGTTCCTTGACATACTGATCTAGAAAACTATCTTGACTGTATTCCATGAACTTGTCCTCCGCACACTTACTGCAAATTTGTTTTGCCCAGTCTATGCAAAAGTTAAAGTCCCTCAAGATTACTGTATTATCCTTGTTACATGCACCTCTAATTTCCTGATTTATTCTGTGCCAGACACTACTACTACTACTGTTAGGGGCCCTATAAGCTACTCCCACCAGTGTTTTCTGCCCCTTGTTGTTTCTTGGCTCCACCCAAAGTGATTCGACATCTTGATTTTTCAAACTAAGATCCTTTCTCTCTACTGTCTTTATCCCATCGTTTATTATCAAGGCTACCCCCTCCTTTTCCATTTTCCCCTGAAAATATGAAATCTTTATTAAAAAAAAGGCAGACATGTTGTATGCAGAAAGGCATACAGGGTTGAGGAGGCGGCAGGGAAATACATTTTGCAAATATTAAGTCAGTGGTCACAGATCTGCAATACTTTTCAACTAGCTCCACTGAAAACACTTTTACAAATTGGGGTAATGCTGCCTATTTTCCCTTCAAGCACCAACGGGTGATTTATTGCTTTTGCAAGTCCTGCCAATGACTTAAGCCACTTAATTGAATGTTATTTGAAACCAGAATGTGACTAAACAGGAAAATTGCCACCGTACTGACGTTGGTGAATCAGTTATTAATTTCATTAAGGAAACCATATTTGAGGGAAGACTAACATTAAATTCTAGTCAACAAATTTATTAAAACAGAAAACAAATTATGGACTCCATGTCAATGGGGCATCATGAATCAGAGGGGGAAATTTCCCACATATCATATGGGGTGTCAGTAATGGCAAGGACTGCAGGAGGCACCTCAACCACTTTAATCAGGTGGCAATAAAGAAGATAGTAACAATAATCTGATATGAATGGACAAATGGGCAGCTGCATGGTGAAAAAAACTGGTAGCAGAAAAAAGTAGGTCTTAAGGACATAAAATAACTTGGAATGATGCCCATGCTGCCCATTTGGACCATCTCCATAGTCTGTGCATGTCTACTTCAATTATAGATCCAGGCTATCTATACTCTCTTCCTAACACCTACATGAAGCAAGCAGATCTCTCAATATCCATATAACATAGAACCATACAGCACAACACATACAAAATTGACGGGCAGGAAAAGACTGGCTGGTCCATCGAGCCTATCCCACACTCATGATGGCTGGAGCATCAAGACTCGATCCGTCCTACTCACCTGCAACCATGTAATCTTTGGGGAGAGGCAAAAAACCAGAGAAAAACGCATTCAGTCCATCGTACCTGTGTTGGCTCTTTGAAAGAGCTATCCAGTTAGTCCTATTCCTCGATATTTTTCCATTTCCCTGCAATTTTTTTTATTTCCAAGTATATATCCAATTCCCTTTTGAAAGTTATTGATGAATCTGCTTCGACCATTCTATCAGGTAGTGAAGCAAGCAAATGTATTAATATCCCTATAACCCTCAATCCCCTTCCTCTTACAAATGCAGATTCAGGAGCAGATGCCCCGCCAGTCCTCTCCATCTGAAAAATTCATTTACTGGTTAAATCTATATACATGTTTTTAAAAAAATAGAAACATTATGTAATTAAATAATAGAAATTTGTAATCAATATCCATTGCATCCATTATGTCAGTAATTGCTCTATAATGTCAGTAAATGTCCAGTCATGTCAGTAAATGCCCTGTAATGTCCAGTAACTAATAAACAAGTGATCCCATTACAGCAAAGTAAATAAATATGAGTAACTGTAAATTATAATCTGTTCCAAAAATAATTTGCTTAACTTTCCTCTTTAATATAGAACCTTGGCTAGACCACATTTATGGGCCATAGTTCTGGTCTCACAGCAAGTGGAAACATTGTCTAACCTATCAAACCCTTTCTTAATCTTAAAGGCCTTGATCAGGTCATCACTCAGTCTTCTCTTTTCGAGAGAAAAGAGCCCCAGTTCTGGTCTCTGTATTATAAAAGTGACGTAGAGGTGCTGGAAAGGTGCCATTTTTTTTTACTAAAATGATGTTAGAGTTATACCTATCAGGAAAGATTGAACAGGCTGGGGCTCTTTTTTCTAGAAAAGCGAAGACTGAAGGATGACCTGATCGAGGCCTTTAAGATTAAGAAAGGGTTTGTTTGAGCGATTAGACAATGTTTCCACTTGCTGGTGAGACCAGAACTAGGGCCCATAAATATGAGATAGTTACAAATAAATCCAATAGAGAATTCAGGAGAAACTTTTTTACACAGAGAGTGTTTAGAATGTGGAACTCGCTACCACAAGGAGTAGTTGAGGTGAATAGCATAGATGCATTTAAGGGGAAACTAGATAAACACGAGGGAGAAAAGAATCGAAGGATATATGGATGGGGTTAGATGAAGAAGGGTGGGAGGAGGCTCGTATAGAGCATAAATACCAGCATGGACCTGTTGGCCCGAATGGCCTGTTTCTGTGCTGTAAATACTTTGTAAAACCTTATAATATCCATGGCGCTGCACAATCTACTTGCAAGAGTACTTCAGATAACACAAACCAGCCCACCATCATTGTGTTGGGGGAGGAGGAGCCTGGCCCGAGTGCAGGCGGAGGAGTGGCAAGGTTATCCCAGCTTTCATGTGGCAAATGAAAGACCCTATTGAAATAGATCTATTAGTGCTGTAAGTTTTATTTTTATGTTCCAATGGGAATTGCTTGGCTTGGTTTTGGCAACTAGTCACAATGGCATGAAGAGGTTGCTGTGTGAGGTATCACAAGTACAGACCCACATCTCATCACCTTGTGTTGCAGCTTCCTGAGAGTTGTCACTGAGCAAGGCATTGGGTAGGATTGTAGTCCTTGACAAAATGTTGGTTAATAGCACTTGTACATCTTAGCATTTCCTTGCATTTGTTTGGAACGAGTCCCTGAGTCGCGTAAATCACAGCTCCATTATGATCCTCTCCTTAGGTAAGAGAGATTTTCTTGTGAGCAGTTTTATAACAGAATGGAGGTATTATATCCCAGTTCAAATATATTTTAACATTCTCAAAAATATGATGGGTGCATTTCAGGCTGACCATGAGCTTTATCAGCATTTTGGCATCTAGGACTTCTCTTCACACAACATCACAAGGACCAACCAAAGTTTAACCCACCACATCACTTAACCAAGAGATAGTCTTTTGCAGCTGGGAATTCCAATGTGATGGCTCTCCAGCAGGCAGATTCCTCATAAGAAATTAACATTTATTTAAATCTTGAAACATCATAAATAAATCATTAGCCTTCTCATGTCCATCAAGTATTAGTGTTGAGTGTTCCCACAATCATATTCTGAAATTGGACAGGAGAATAGATATTCTCACAAGAAGTGCAAACTGGCTGTTCATACTATGCAGAGACCTATAAAATGGCAGCACTGCATCATATTCTATTCACATAACTTCTGTGAACTGGAATTGGCAAAAGTAATGCATAGTAACAGTAAATTGCACCCTTGAATTTCTAATCACTGCCTGAAGAGGTACAGGGAGGAAATGTTCACAAGCCACCCCCAAATTGCTTTTGTGTGGTTTAAAGGCAATGAATTTAAAGGACAACACCGTCTTACTTATAAATGTTACTCTATGCACACAGATTAAATGCAGCAAATGGATTTTCAGCCATTGCCAAGCGCACTCTTTAGCCATACCAGCTGTCATGTTAATAGAGGTTTCCCATAACAGCACTTCTATGTTTCAATAGCAATTACTCTCTGATGTTACTGGACAAATAGAAAAGTGTCACTGGCACTTTTTTTCTAGTCCTGTGGAATTGTACACAAGAATTATGCAATAAACAAACATAACAAGAAGGAAAAATGTTTTCTTTCTATTAAAGCTCAGATAAAGCATTCACTATAACAATAAATTGCCTATTTATTCAGCATGGTAGGGATTGCTTGCTGTGTAACTACATATCAAGTTACTATTTATTGTAACTGAGTTTCATTTTTTTGGATAGGCTAGGGATTACTCACTAACTGTATGAAGTTGTTGTCTATTCTGTAGGGGCAGGGTTATTCACTATTCATTCAGAAAGGCAAGGATTAGAATTTTTGTCTGTATTTTTCCTGTTTGTGCGGAAGAGCCACTGTAAAACAGACGGGAACTGGATCGACAATGGGGAGCTGTATTTGGGACAGGTGGTGAAGCTGCAGGCAGTGCAGCTACAAGGGGGCTGTAATCAGGGCGATCGTGGAATTACTAGGGGCTGTAACTGGGACAGTAGTGTAGCTGCATGGGTGACCTTTAGCTGGGAAAGTATTGCAGTTGTATGGGGCTGGTGTATGGAGCTGCAACTAGGACAGTAATGCAGCTGCATGGGTGACCTTTAGCTGCGGCAGTATTGCAGTTATATGGAGCTGCAACTAAGAAAGTAGTGCAGCTGCATGGGTGATCTTTAGCTGTGGCAGTATTGCAGTTATATGGAGCTGTAACTAGGAGTCAGTAGTGCAGCTGCATGGGTGACCTTTAGCTGGGGCAGTATTGCAGTTGTATGGAGCTGTAAGTGGGACAGCGACACTGTTGTGAAAAGAACTGTACCATGGGCATACAGGACACTTGCAGACAGGCTGTAAGTTGTTGTTGGGGCTGTAACATGGACAGGAAGTTTGGCTGGGCCAGCCAATGCAATTTTTACACAACAAATAAAGTTTTCAAGACCAGCGAAGCTGAAAGGTAAACTTTGCATGATTCCACGTCATAAAGGAGATGGGGACAATTTCAATAAGTGCCCCATAATCAATAATCACCATAAATGTCAATTAGCTGTGGTATGACTTGTAGGATAACATTAACATTGTGTGTGCTACTGGAGATAAGTGATAAAGTGAGAATAGTTACCATAGTAATGAGTCCCAAACTGATGTTCTGTCTTTTACCACACAGGAAGTCAGGGGATCGAGTGGTACAGCTGACGCTCCTTTCCACCAGGAAACGTTACAGAGGCTGTGGTGTGGGTAAATATTTACTGCAGGTGCGTAAGGCTGGTAGCCAATCATGTATCACAGAAAGGATTGGGGTCTCCAGAGAGGCTGCTGACAGCTGCACCAATGGGAACAATCAAACTCACTTCAAGAGGATTCATTTATTTGAAACTACACATGAACTTAAACCTATATAAATACTATGAGCTAGAGTTTCCTCTCAAATCACCCATTTACCTCCCAGAAATACACGTTTCGTCGAAAAAAACACATTTACCGCTCAGATACCGCCTGGCGGTAAATTCCACCGTCATTACCGCCGGGCGGTATTCGATACTGTCCGCCCATATACTACCACCCAAATACCGCCCAAAATGGAAGTTTCATCATTAAGATCCGTTTACCACCGGATCTTAATACCGTCCTGAAAAAGCAAGTCTTACTGGATCTTAGATGGATCTTAAGTGGACGGTATGAACACAGGTTTGTTTGATATTACACAGATCTTTATAGTTCTCCACAGTTTGATGTATTTTTTAATGGATTGTAGTATTTTCTAGTGTTAGGCAATAATATAAATGGTCTAATAAAGCCTTATTTACTCCTTTAGTCTCTCACTCACTAGTCTCACTCATATTAGTCTCTCTTCTCCCCCCTAGTCTCTCCCCCACCCCCAGTCTCTCCCCCCTCACTCCCAGTCTGTTCCTCCCCCCCCAATCTCTTCCCACCTCCAGTCTCTTCACCCCCCAGTATCTTCCCCCCCAATATCTTCCCCCCCAGTATCTTCCCCCCCAGTATCTTCCCCCCCAATATCTTCCCCCCCAGTATCTTCCCCCCCAGTATCTTCCACCCCAGTATCTTCCCCCCCAGTATCTTCCCCCCAATATCTTCCCCCCCAGTATCTTCCACCCCAGTATCTTCCCCCCCAGTATCTTTGCCCCAGTCTCTTCCCCCCCAGTCTCTTCACCCCCCAGTCTCTTCACCCCCCCAGTGTCTTCCCCCACAGTCTCTTCCCCCACAGTCTCTTCCCCCAAATCCAGCCCTATGTTTTTGTATGCACACATAGAAGTGGTCTCCATCCACATGTTGGGAACTGGACTGGCGTCTAAACCTGCATGGACAAAGTAACCAACCGTGTATTAACATATTCATTCTTTGAGAAATGTTTTCCAAGTCTGAATTTACAAGATACATTTTCTGTTAGTAACACTTCCAGAACATTATTCCCATCAATGCAGTTCAGGAGGCCTTACTGGGTGCATGGGCCAGGGACCACCTTGCTAGTGTCTGGGGTCTGGGTACGCATGCCTCGGCCCATCCCTGCTAGTGTCTGGGTGCACATGTCTGGGACCACCCTGCTGGTGTCTGGTTGGACGTGTATGGGACCACCCTGCTAGTGTCTGGATACGAGCAAGTTGGAGCATTCTGTGAAATCTAGGCACTTGTGTCTGTGGGTGCTGTGCTAGTATTGAAGTGTACATGCCTGGGACCGTTGTGCCAATGTCGCTACAAAGTACAATTTATGCCATTTAAAAATATATTGAGATCCTATTATTTGACTTGGCTCTGATCTGATATTGTGCAGTACAGGTATATGAAATGTTGGGCCATTTATCAGATATTATGCAATTCATTACAGCCTCTTGCTTACAGAACTAGTGACCATAGTTACGTGGACCAATCTGTGAATGAAGATCAAATAGAGTACTGGATTTATTTATTTTTCTCACTAAAACTGAAAAACCGCAAGTGTTACTAGAAGTCAGAGGATATTTGATCCCCACACGGCAATGTATTATGTGGCATAGACTCCCAGCAAAGGCAATTGGTATTGTCAATTAGCTCCTGAAAGTATATCTGGTTGAGAATGTGATCAATGGTTATAGGTGTAGGTATAGACTGAGATGATTAAATACACCGTAAGTGTAAAATGAATTGCTGCAGTAATCGGGCCTGGAAGATGATGGTTGTCAGTGGAAGCCCGAATATGATGTGGTTGAGATTTAGGGATAGACAGATTTTCTGTCCTTTGAATTGATTACCTTGATAGATATTTATACAACTTTCCTTCATGAGATTAAATAGGTGAGGCAGGGGCCATGATAGGCAGGGGCCGTGATAGGACTATACAATGTGTGTGGAAGCAGTCAGATTGATGGGGCAAATAACCTTATCCACAAGACAAGGGACAGCAGAAAATTTATATGGAGTGGTGCAATAACATTACAGTATTTTTGCTTGCCACTGCATGGGGTGTAGTGCAAGAAAATGGGAGCAGCTCGTGTAAGTTTCATATGCCAGTTCAGTACCTGTTGTCAGACCAGATGGGCAGGAAGCTGAGCACAATGAGACGACAAATAGCATTGGTAAGATATTACATAAGAGAATGGACTCCGGAGGTGGGTAGCCATACCTACCAGCATATGGAACACACTTTGGCATTCAACCAAAAATGCCACAGTTATGGGTAGATAGCACTAGGACATTTAAAGTCATCAAAGTCTGCTTCAGTCATTAAGATTTGTATCAGGTCATACAATTACAGGCTGACAGGTCAAGATAGTATGGAGAGCCACAGAGTGCTCCAGACTACTCTCATTACTCACAGCTGCTTGGTTTGCAATTTTTAGTTCTTATTGTTTCATCCAAACCCAGTGGCAGAGTGGTGATGGTGCTGGGAGTTGTAGTCTCAATCCTGCACATGGGCAACCCATGTCATTGCTCAACAACAGGATTTGGTAGTAATCAGAGTGTCAGTGCAACTCCTTGTAGAGCAGCACTGCACACTCTGTACAGATGCTTTAAACAAACTTCTCCTATGACATCCTTTGTGACTGTGACAAAGGCAATCTATCCCTCCTCGAGCTTCTTGACTTGTCTGAAGCTTTTGATACGGTTGATCAGTTTATCCTTCTCCAACACCTCTCCACCGTCGTCCAGCTGGCTGGGACTGCACTTGCCTGGTTCCATTCTTACCTATCTAATCATAGCCAGAAAATCACCTGCAACGGCTTCTCTTCCCGCATTGTTACCTCTGGTGTCCCCCAAGGATCTATCCTTGGCCCCCTCCTATTCCTCATCTACATGTTGCTCCTTGGCGACATCATCCGAAAACACAACGTTAGTTTCCACATGTGCGCTGATGACACCCAGCTCTACCTCAATACCACTTCCCTCGACCCCTCCACAGTCTCTAAATTGTCAGACTGCTTGTCCAACATCCACTTCTGGATGAGCAGAAATTTTCTCCAATTGAATATTGGAAAGACTGAAGACATTGTTTTCGGTCCCTGCCACAAACTCAATTCCCTAGCCACTGACTCCATCCCTCTCCCCAACTTTTGTTTAAGGCTGAACCAGACTGTTCACAACCTTGGTGTCATCATTGACCCTGAAATGAGCTTTCAACCACATATCTGTAGCATAACTAGGACCGCCTATTTCCACCTCCGTAACATCGCCCATCTCTGCTCTTGCCTCAGCTCATCTGCTGCTGAAGCCCTCATCCATGCCTTTGTTACATCGAGACTTGACTATTACAACACACGCCTGGTTGGCCTCCCATATTCTGCCCTACATAAACTAGAGGGTGATCCAAACCTCGGCTGTCTGTGTCCTAACTCTCACCAAGTCCCGCTCACCTATCACCCCAGTGCTCGCTGATCTACATTGGCTTCCGGTTAAGCAACTCCTCGATTTCAAAATTCTCATCCTTGTTTTCAAATCCCTCCATGGCCTCATCCCTCCCCATCTCTGTAATCTCCTCCAGCCTCAAACCCGCCCCCCTCCCCCCGAGATGTCTGCGCTCCTCTAATTTTGCCCTCTTGAGCATCCCTGATTATAATCGCTCAATCATTGGTGGCCATGCCTTCTGTTGCCTAGGCCCAAGCTCTGGAACTCCCTGCCTAAACCTCTCCACCTCTCTATACTCCTTCAAACCTACCTCTTAGTCCAAGCTTTAGATCACCTGTGCTAATTTCTACTTATGCGGCTCAGTGTTTGAATTTTTTATCTCAAAATGCTCCTGTGAAGTGCCTTGGGAAGTTTCACTATGTTAAAGGTGCTATATAAATACAAGTTGTTGTTGTTGACAGTGTATCAGCAACCTGTGGTTGAGTAGTCATTTGGTCTCCCAGGAAAAACAGCAGGAAAGCTTAGAATCCAATCCCAACATAAAACTTTTTCATGGACAAAGAGAGTACAGATTGTCCTGAGAGACAGAACAGCATGTGAGCCAGCCTTACAACATCAACATCGCTGGCCTTTCAGAAAGGAAGAAAGGCAGCTAACTGAAATCAGTGGGTGGTGCACATTCTATTGGATTGGATTGGTTGAAAATGAGCGACATGAATAAGGGGTCCGTTTTTCAGTTCATTCAGGTAGTGAAAGCAAGCTTGTCACTGTTCCTCGAAGAACCTACAACAGAATCATGGTGTTATAGATCTGCAGTCAAGTGTGTCTGCACCAACCATAAGCAGCAGTGATAAAGATTTGTACAATCAGCTGAGTTCTGTCATTTCAACAACACAGTTTTCATTTCATTTCCACATGTTGTCCTCTTTAGTGCTGAAGTGGACAATAATCACCAAATCTAAAAGGCAAATGTGGCATAGACAAGTTGAATAGTAACATTTTACTGCTGTCTCTGTGGGCCAAGTATCAGCTCATCATAACAAGTACGATCATCAGACACAGTCAAATACAAGGCAATCTGGATGCATCCACATTCTAAACATTTCAGGCAAAAGGGTTACTTAAAACATGGTGCACAACAAGTCATGCAAGGTGCTGAATTCTCTTTAGATCACTGACATTGTCACAATGCCATAGACTGGTACTCACACAACAACCCCAAAAAGCAAAAAACAGAAAATGAAGATTCCCCAAACATTTTGACATCTGATAGCTTCAAGAGTTAAAAATACATAACTCCCTGAAGGAAGCATTAGAGGATAGACTAAGAGATGTGGATCCAAATGCTGTCTTTGTGGATCAAGAGTGGAACATGTTCAAGAAAGTATATATGGTAGTACATAGGAAGCAGCTGACTTCATGCAGAGAAAGTGGATTGACACGTTTTGTGACAATGAATCTGAGATCTCAGTTGATAAATAGAAAGTGTGTTGCCCACAACAGCTTACTGAAAAACCTAACAGATGTGACCAGAACAAATGGATGGGCATCAGGCTGCAGTCCAGATATGACTGAGAGATCACGAATCAGTGGTGACTGCAAAAGACTGAAATAGTGCATGTGTACGCTGACACATGTTACCTAAAGTCGTCCTACGACATAGAACTGCTATTAGGCCAATTCACTATGACTGAGCTTCTGAATTCAGAAGACTGTTGACAAAAGTGAAATTATGTGATGGTGAGTCGAACACTGCAACTATCTTTTGAATCGTCCATTAGAAGTCAAAGAACTTAGTAAAGACAAACGTAGGTCCTCTGCAGTCAGAATCAGGGGAAGTCATAATGAGGAACAAAGAAATGGCTGACCAATTGAACAAGTACTTTGGTTCGGTATTCACTGAGGAGGACACAAACAACCTTCCGGATATAAAAGGGGTCAGAGGGTCTATTAAGAAGGAGGAACTGAGGGAAATCCTTATTAGTCGGGAAATTGTGTTGGGGAAATTGATGGGATTGAAGGCCGATAAATCCCCAGGGCCTGATGGACTGCATCCCAGAGAACTTAAGGAGGTGGCCTTGGAAATAGCGGATGCATTGACAGTCATTTTCCAACATTCCATAGACTCTGTATCAGTTCCTATCGAGTGGAGGGGTAGCCAATGTAACCCCACTTTTTAAAAAAGGAGGGAGAGAGAAAACAGGGAATTATAGACCGGTCAGCCTGACATAGGTAGTGGGTAAAATGATG
The DNA here is from genome assembly GCF_044704955.1 of Pristiophorus japonicus. NCBI lineage: Eukaryota > Metazoa > Chordata > Chondrichthyes > Pristiophoridae > Pristiophorus > Pristiophorus japonicus. Next base: position 108,383,489 of record NC_091989.1, on the reverse strand, counting down.
GAATCAATTATTAAGGATGTCATAGCAGTGTATTTGGAAAGAGGTGACATGATAGGTCCAAGTCAACATGGATTTGTGAAAGGGAAATCATGCTTGACAAATCTTCTGAAATGTTTTGAGGATGTTTCCAGTAGAGTGGACAAGGGAGAACCAGTTGATGTGGTGTATTTGGACTTTCAGAAGGCTTTTGACAAGGTCCCACACAAGAGATTAATGTGCAAAGTTAAAGCACATGGGATTGGGGGTAGTGTGCTGACATGGATTGAGAACTGGTTGTCAGACAGGCAGCAAAGCGTAGGAGTAAATGGGTACTTTTCGGAATGGCAGGCAGTGACTAGTGGGGTACCGCAAGGTTCTCTGCTGGGGCCCTAGCTGTTTACATTGTACCTTAATGATTTAGACGAGGGGATTAAATGTAGTATCTCCAAATTTGCGGATGACACTAAGTTGGGTGGCAGTGTGAGCTGCGAGGAGGATGCTATGAGGCTGCAGAGTGACTTGGATAGGTTAGGTGAGTGGGCAAATGCATGGCAGATGAAGTATAATGTGGATAAATGTGAGGTTATCCACTTTGGTGGTTAAAAACATAGAGACAGACTATTATCAGAATGGTGACAGATTAGGAAAAGGGGAGGTGCAACAAGACCTGGGTGTCATGGTACATCAGTCATTGAAGGTTGGCATGCAGGTACAGCAGGCGGTTAAGAAAGCAAATGGCATGTTGGCCTTCATAGCGAGGGGATTTGAGTACAGGGGCAGGGAGGTGTTACTACAGTTGTACAGGGCTTTGGTGAGGCCACACCTGGAGTATTGTGTACAGTTTTGGTCTCCTAATTTGAGGAAGGACATTCTTGCTATTGAGGAAGTGCAGCGAAGGTTCACCAGACTGATTCCCAGGATGGCGGGACTGACATATCAAGAAAGACTGGATCAAACTGGGCTTGTATTCACTGGAGTTCAGAAGAATGAGAGGGGATCTCATAGAAACGTTTAAAATTCTGATGGGTTTAGACAGGTTAGATGCAGGAACAATGTTCCCAATGTTGGGGAAGTCCAGAACCAGGGGTCACAGTCTAAGGATAAGGGGTAAGCCATTTAGGACCGAGATAAGGAGAAACTTCATCACCCAGAGAGTGGTGAACCTGTAGAATTCTCTACCACAGGAAGTTGTTGAGGCCAATTCACTAAATATATTCAAAAAGGAGTTAGATGTAGTCCTCACTACTAGGGGGATCAAGGGTTATGGCGAGAAAGCAGGAATGGGGTACTGAAGTTGCATGTTCAGCCATGAACTCATTGAATGGCGGTGCAGGCTCGAAGGGCCAAATGGCCTACTCCTGCACCTATTTTCTATGTTTCTATGTTTCTAACAATCAGTCGATGACATTTCACAGCAGCCAGTTTATGAAAATAAGAACATAAGAATTAGGAGCAGGAGTGGGCAATTCGGCCCCTCGAACCTGCTCCGCCATTCAATAAGATCATGACTGATCTTCTACCTCAACTCCTCTTTCCTACACTATCCCCATATCCCTTGATTCCCTTAATATTCAAAAATCTAGTGATCTCCGTCTTGAATATACTCAACGACTGAGCATCCACAGCTCTCTGGAGTAGAGAATTCCAAAGATTCACCACCCTCTGAATGAAGAAATTTCTCCTCATCTCAGTCCTAATTGGCTGACCCTATATTCTGAGACTGTGGTTCTAGCCTCCCCAGCCAGGGGAAACATCCTCTCTGCATCTGTAAGAATTTTGTATGTTTCAATGAGATCACCTCTCATTCTTCTAAACTCTAGAAAATATAGGTCTAGTCTACTGAATCGCTCCTCATAGGACAATCCCCCCATCCCAGGAATCAGTCTGGTGAACCTTCATTGCAATCCCTCTATGGCAACTATGTCCTTCTTTTCGTAAGGAGACCAAAACTGAGCACAATACTACAGGTGTGGTCTCACTAGGGCCCTATATAATTGCAGTACGACATCTTTATTCTTATACTCAAATCCTCTTGTAATAAAGGCCAACATACCATTTGCTTTCTTAATTGCTTGCTGAACTTGCATGTTAACTTTCAGTGATTTGAGTACAAGGACATCTAGGTCCCTCGGAAAAGCAACATTTCCCAATCTCTCACCGTTTAACAAATACTCTGCTTTTCTATTTTTCCTACCAAGTGGTAACTTTCTCCACATTATATGCCATTTGCCATAATCTTGCCCACTCACTTTGCCTGTCTATATCCCCTTGAAGTCTCTTTGCATCCTCCTCATAACTTATATTCCCACCTAGCTTTGTGTCATCAGCAAACTGACATATTGGGCCCAAGTTTCCATATGATTTGTGCCTGATTTTTAGGAGCAACTGGTGGAGAACGGACTATCTTAGAAATCACAATTCTCCACATTTTTTTTTCTGCAGTTCTAGCCAGGTAGAACAGTTCTACTTTGGAACAGAATTTTTTCTTCAAAAGGGAGCGTGTCCGGCCACTGACGCCTGATTTCAAAGTTTCCACAGTGAAAACGTACTCCAAACTAAGTTAGAATGGAGCAAGTGAATATTTTTGTAGAACTGAAAAAACCTGTTCTACACATTAAAAAATCAGGCAGGCGCAGGTTACAAATTAGGCGTCCAGAACGAGGTGGGGGGGGGAGGGGGGGGGGAAGGGAAGTCATTAAATTCTACAATAAATCCTTATTTATACTTCTACAAATATTATACAAATAAATCCAACCTGAATAAACATTTATAAGCAAAGAAAAGATTAAATAAACCATATTCCTACCTGTGTGAAAGTGCTTCAGGCACGGAGAATGCTGCAGTCAGTCTGAGGCGCCCGTTCTTCCCGCGGCGGGGGGGGGGGGGAGGAGGAGGCGCCCATTCTTTCCCGCGGGGGGGGGGAGGAGGCACCCGTTCTTCCCGCGGGGGGGCGGGGGGGAGGAGGCGCCTGTTCTTCCCGCGGGGGGGAGGAGGCGCCCGTTCTTCCCGCGAGTGGGGTAGGAGGCACCCGTTCTTTCCCGCGGGGGGGGGGAGGCACCCGTTCTTCCCGCGGGGGGGGGTTGGGAGAGGAGGCGCCCGTTCTTTCCCGCGGGGGAGGGGAGGAGGCACCCGTTCTTCCCGCGGGGGTGGGGAGGAGGCACCCGTTCTTCCCGCGGGGGGGGAGGAGGCGCCCGTTCTTTCCCGCGGGGGGGGGGGGGAGGCGCCCATTCTTCCCGCGGGGGGGGGGAGGAGGCACCCATTCTTCCCGCGGGGGGGGGGGGAGGAGGCACCCGTTCTTCCCGCGGGGGGGGGAAGGAAGCGACCATTCTTCCCGTAGGCCGGGGGGGGAGGAGACAGTGAGAAGGCTGCAAGTGCTGATGTGCTGATGGCAATGTCAAAAATTAAACAGCTACAAAGAACTACAAAAATGGCCGAGTGCCAATGTTTTTTTCACACTGAGCATGCGCGAACGCTCCAACACGCACGCGCAGCGTTGCCGGCAGGAAAAAAACTAATTTAAATAGTACCCGCCCCCTCCCACTTACAAAATCGGCGCGAGTGTAGGCTCCGCCCTCCTGGGCGCCGCGCCAGGCAGACAAGGAGCTTCAGAACGCTCCAGAATCGCAATTTTTTTTTTTAGGCGCCGTTTTAGGCGCGAAAAACGGGCGTCCAGCTCGGAGGGGCGCCCGTTTTTTATCGTGTGGAAACTTGGGCCCTATATTTGGTCCCCTCGTCCATATTATTGATATAGATTGTGAATAGCTGAGGTCCAAGCACTGATCCATTAGTTACAGTCTGCCAACCCGAAAATGACCAGTTTATTTCTACTCTCTGTTTTCTGTCTGTTAACCAATCCTCAATCCATGCTAGTATATTATCCCCAATCCCATGAGCCCTAATTTTGTTTAGTAACCTCTTATGTGGCACCTTATCAATGCCTTCTGAAAATCCAAATACACCACATCTACTGGTTCCCCCTTATCTATTCTGCTAGTTACAACCCCAAAAACTCTACCACATTTGTCAAACGTGATTTCCCTTTCATAAATCCATGCTGACTCTGCCTAATCCTATTATTGTTTTCTAAGTGCCCTGCTACCACATCCTTAATAATAGATTCTAGCATTTTCCCTACTACTGATATCAGGCTTGTTGCGCCGAATTCGCTAGATGTTTGAAAGATCGAACAAATAGGTTCGTAATTTTCCTTTTAGGGTTACCACAGTAACCTGAACAAAAGACTATGACACTAGATTCACAAGCCAACTTATCTTTAATAAATGCTTTAACAAACACTGCACATTAGTTACTACAGAATATAGGACTCACAACCTATATGGATTACAGAATATAGGACTCACAACCTATATAGATATTACCCGATTCAGTCCGAGGTGATCAAGCTCTGTCCAACTTCAGCTTAGGGATTCTACCCCAGGTTCCTGCTGTCGAGTGTTGCTCCTAGGTTCTCGCTAACTTCCTCCAAATCTTGTGCCTAGTTGTACCCTTTCTTGTTCTCAGTTAAACACGTGTCGGTTTCGACAGATTCTGCTGACATTTCAACTTTGTACCTATACATCCTTCTGTTATCGTAACCCTGTCTTGCATCCATGAGTTATTACCAATGTCGGTGTCTTTGTTACGGGTGTGTGTGCCCCATATCTTGACCAGTTAGGTCTTTCTCATCCCTTCCCACCTCTGCTGTTCCTACAGCATGTTTCTGCTAAGGTAACTTCCCCTCCCATTTGGCCACATCTGTTATTCCTGCAACTGACCTTTTGTTAGTTCACTAGCGTTTGTAGGGGAAGTGTTAACTGTTAATCCATTATTCGCACACTATCTCTGACACATGGTGACGCCTTTGAATTTGGATTTACTATTGTGCAGCTTTTATCCTTATTTCCTTCACCCCGAGGTGAGTGTCTGCTGTTTTTAGTGCAAGAGACGCTGAGCCTACTCATTTAAACCTCAAACATGAGCTAAATTCTTATTAATCGTGAATTCTTTCTGATATTTCCACAGACTAACTGATCTGTAGTTCCCCGTTTTCTCTCTCCCTCCTTTCTTAAATAGCAGGGTTACATTTGCTCTCTTCCAATCCTCGGGAACCTTGTTAGAATTTACGGAATTTTGGAAGATGACAACCAATGCATCCACTCTCTATAGCCACCTCTTTCAAAACCCTAGAATGTAGGCCATCAAGTCCAGGGTATTTATCGACTTTCAATCCCATTAATTTCTCTAGTACTATTTTATTTTACTGATACTAATCTCTTTCCGTTCCTCATTCTCGTTAGACCCTTGGTTCTCCACTATTTCTGGGAGGTTTTTTGTGTCTTCCGTGAAACATAGAAATATAGAAAATAGGTGCAGGAGTAGGCCATTCAGCCCTTCGAACCTGCACCACCATTCAATAAGATCATGGCTGATCATTCCCTCAGTATTCCTTTTCTGCTTTCTCTCCATACCCCTTGATCCCCTTAGCCTTAAGGGCCATATCTAACTCCCTCTTGAATATATCCAATGAACTGGCATCAACAACTCTCTGCGGCAGGGAATTCCACAGGTTAACAACTCTCTGAGTGAAGAAGTTTCTCCTCATCTCAGTTCTAAATGGCCTACCCCTTATCCTAAGACTGTGTCCCCTGGTTCTGGACTTCCCTAACATCGGGAACATTCTACCCGCATCTAACCTGTCTCGTCCCGTCAGAATCTTATATATTTCTATGAGATCCCCTCTCATCCTTCTAAACTCCAATGTATAAAGGCCCAGTTGATCCAGTCTCTCCTCATATGTCAATCCAGCCATCCCGGGAATCAGTCTGGTAACCCTTCGCTGCACTCCCTCAACAGCAAGAATGTCCTTCCTCAGATTAGGAGACCAAAACTGAACACAATATTCCAAGTGAGGCCTCACCAAGGACCTGTACAATTGCAGTAAGACCTCCCTGCTCCTATACTCAAATTCCCTAGCTATGAAGGCCAACATGCCATTTGCCTTCTTCACCGCCTGCTGTAACTGTATGCCAACTTTCAATGACTGATGAACCATGACACCCAGGTCTCGTTGCACCTCCCCTTTTCCTAATCTGCTGCCATTCTGATAATAATCTGTCTTCGCATTTTTGCCCCCAAAGTGGATAACCTCACATTTATCCACATTATACTGCATCTGCCATGCATTTGCCCACTCACCTAACCTGTCCAAGCCACCCTGCAGCCTCTTAGCGTCCCCCTCACAGCTCACACCACCACCCAGTTTAGTGTCATCTGCAAACTTGGAGATATTACACTCAATTCCTTCATCTAAATCATTGATGTATATTGTAAAGACCTGGGGCCCCAGCACTGAGCCCTGCGGCACTCCACTAGTCACTGCCTGCCATTCTGAAAAGGACCCGTTTATCCCAACTCTCTGCTTCCTGTCTGCCAACCAGTTCTCTATCCACCTCAGTATATTACCCCCAATACTATGTGCTTTGATTTTGCATACCAGTCTCTTGTGTGGGACCTTATCAAAAGCCTTTTGAAAGTCCAAATACACCACATCCACTGGTTCTCCCTTGTCTGCTTTACTAGTTACAGCCTCAAAAAGTTCCAGAAGACTTGTCAAGCATGATTTCCCCTTCATAAATCCATGTTGACTTGGACCGATCCTGTCACTGCTTTCCAAATGCGCTGCTATTTCATCCTTAATAATTGATTCCAACATTTTCCCCACCACTGATGTCAGGCTAACCGGTCTATAATTACCCGCTTTCTCTCTCCCTCCCATTTTAAAAGTGGTGTTACATTCGCTATCCTCCAGTCCATAGGAACTGATCCAGAGTTGATAGACTGTTGGAAAATGATCACCAATGCATCCACTATTTCTAGGGCCACTTCCTTAAGTACTTTGGGATGCAGACTATCAAGCCCCGAGGATTTATCGGCCTTCAATCCCATCAATTTCCCTAACACAATTTCCCACCTAATAAGGATATCCTTCAGTTCCTCCTTCTCACTAGACCCTCGGTCCCCTAGTATTTCCGGAAGGTTATTTGTGTCTTCCTTCGCAAAGACAGAACCAAAGTATTTGTTCAATTGGTCTGTCATTTCTTTGTTCCCCAATATAAATTCACCTGAATCCGACTGCAAGGGACCTGCGTTTGTCTTCACTAATCTTTTTCTCTTCACATATCTATAGAAGCTTTTGCAGTCAGTTTTTATGTTCCCGGCAAGCTTCTTCTCGTACTCTATTTTCCCCCTCTTAATTAAATCCTTTGTCCTCCTCTGCTGAATTCTAAATTTCTCCTAGTCCTCAGGTTTGCTGCTTTTTCTGGCCAATTGATATGCCTCTTCCTTGGATTTAACACTATCCTTAATTTCCCTTGTTAGCCATGGTTGAGCCACCTTCCCCGTTTTATTTTTACTCCAGACAGGGATGTATAATTGCTGAAGTTCATCCATGTGATCGTTAAATGTTTGCCATTGCCTATCCACCGTCAACCCTTTAAGTATCATTTGCCCGTCTATTCTCGCCAATTCACGCCTCAAACCATCGAAGACAGACACAAAGTATTTGTTTAATTTCTCTGCCATTTCCTTATTCCGCATTATAATTTCTCCTGTCTCAGCCTGTAAAGGACTCACATTTACTTTTGCTAATCTTTTCTGTTTTACATACCTACAGAAGCTTTTACAGTCTGTTTTTATGTCTCTCGCTAGTTTACGCTCATATTCTATTTTCCCTTTCTTTATCAATTTCTTGGTCCTCTTTTACTGAATTCTAAAATCTAAAATCCTACCAATCCTCATGCTTACTGCTCTTTATGGCAACATTATAAGCCTCTTCCTTTCATATAATATTATCTTTAACTTCTTTTGTTACCCACAGTTGGACCACTTTTCCTGTGGCGTTTTTGTGCCTTAAAGAAATGTATATTTGATGTAAATTGTGTGTGAATTCTTTAAATGCTAACCATTACTCGTCTGCTGTCATTCCTTTTAATGTCGTTTCCCAATCTACCTTAGCCAACTTGCCCCTCACACTTACGTAGTTTGCTTTGTTTAGCTTTAAGACCCTAGTTTCAGATTCATAGAATCGTAGAAGCTTACAGCACGGAAGGAGGCCATTTCGGCCCATCGTGTCCGTGCCGGCCAACAAGGGACGATCCAGCCTAATCCCACTTTCCAGCTCTAGGTCCATAACCCTGCAGGTTACAGCACTTCAGATGCACATCCAAGTATTTTTAAATGTGGTGAGGGTTTCTGCCTCTACCACTCTTTCAGGCAGTGAGTTCCAGACCCCCACAACCCTCTGCGTGAAGAAATTTCCCCTCAAATCCCCTCTAAACCTTCTACCAATTACTTTTAATTTATGCCCCTGGTTGTTGACCCCTCTGCTAAGGGAAATAGGCTCTTTCTATCCACTGTATCTAGGCCTCTCATAATTTTATACACCTCAATGAGGTCTCCCCTCAGCCTCCTCTAATCCAAGGAAAACAAATCTAGCCTATCCAATTTGTCCTGAAAGCTAAGATTCTCCACTCCCAGCAACATCCTCGTAAATCTCCTCTGTACTCTCTCCAGTGCAATCACGTCCTTCCTGATTTAACAAAATCACTTTCAAGCTTAATATAAAATGCTATCATATTATGGTCACTCTTCCCTAAGGGCCCCTTTACTACAAGGTTATTAATTAATCTTTTCTCATTGCGCAACACTAGATCTAAAATAGCCTGTTGGTTCCTCAACATACTGATCTAGAAAACCATCTTGTATACATTCCATGAATTCATCCTCCACATTATTACTGCAGATTTGGTATGCCTAGTCTATATGTAGATTAAAGTCCCTCATGATTACTGTATTACCCAGGATCATTCGGGATTGCAAAAATAACCCTCGGTTATTATTATCTACTGTTAACCGTCTCCTTAAACCACTCTCCTCTGTCTCCACCACACTCACCTCCAACAACAAGTGTGAGGAGCTTATGGACTTCTTTGTCTCAAAGATTGAGATCATCCGATCAGCTGACTCTGCAAGTTCCCTTCCTTCACCTAGCCCACAGGGCTAAACTTCATCTGAGGCTCCCACCTGCCCTAGCCCTAAACTCATATCTTTCTCAAGTTTATCTTTGATCTCCCCTCTTGATCTCTCCAAACTCATCTTGTCCATGAGACCCACTTCCTGCTCCCTGGACCCTATTCCCACTAAACTGCTGACCACCCAACTTCCTTTTTTGGCTCACATGTTAGCCGACATTGTTAACGGTTCTCTCTCCTAAGGTACTGTTACCCTCTCCTTCAAATCTGCTGTCATCATCCCTGTCCCCAAAAAAACAACCCTTGACCCCACTTTGCTTGCTAGCTGTTGCCCCATCTCCAACCTCCCTTTCCTGTCCAAAGTACTTAAACATGTTGTTACCTCCCAAATCCGTTACCATCTTTCTGTGAATTCAATGTTTGAATCCTTTCAATCTAGTTTTTGCCCCTGCCACAGCACCGAAACAGCTCTCATCAAAGTCACAAATTACATCCTTTGTGAGTGTGACAAACGTAAATTATCCCGTCTCGTCTTTCTCGATCCGTCTGCAGCCTTTGACACAGTTGGCCATTCCAACTTCCTCCAAAGCCTCTCCACCACTGTCCAGCTGAGTGGGACTGCACTCGCCTGGTTCCATTCTTATCTATCTAATCGTAGCCAGAAAATCTCCTTCAATGGCTTCTCTTCCCACTCCCGCATTGTTACCTCTGTTGTCCCCCAAGAAATCTATACTTGCCCCCCTCTTATTTCTCATCTATATGCTGCCCCTTGGTGATATCATCCGAAAATACGGAGTCAGTTTCCACATGTACGCTGATGACACCCAGCTCCACACCTCCACCACTTCTCTCGACCTCTGCTTGGTATCTAAATTGTCAGATTGCTTGTCCGACATCCAGTACTGGATGAGCAGAAATTTTCTCCAATTAAATATTTGGAAGACCGAAGTCATTATCTTTGGTCCCTGCCACAAACTGCGTTCTTTAGCCACTGATTCCATCCCTCTGCCGAGCATCAATCTAAGGGTGAACAAGACTGTTTGCAACCTCGGTGTCATATTTAACCCTGAAATGAGTTTTGAACCACATATCCACGGCATAACTAAGACCATCTTTTTCCACCTCCGTAACATTGCCCGCCTCCGCCCTTGTCTCAGTTCTTCTGCTGCTGAAACCCTCATTCATTCCTTTGTTACCTCTAGACTTGCCTGCTCCAACTCACTCCTGGCTGGCCTCCCACATTCTACACTACCTAAACTTGAGGTCATCCAAAACTCAGCAGCCCGTGTACTAACTCGTACCAAGTCACGATCACCTATCACCCCTGTGCTTTCTGACCTACATTGGCTCCCGGTTAAACAACGCCTTGATTTCAAAATTCTCATCCTTGTTTACAAATCACTCCATGGCCTTGCCCCTCCCTATCTCTGTAATCTTTTTCAGCCTCACAACCCCACAAGATGTCATCGCTTTTCAAAGTCTGGCCTCTTGAATATCCCTCATTATGACTGCTCAACCATTGGTGACCGTACTTTCAGCTGTTTGGCCCCTAAGCACTGGAACTCCCTCCCTAAACCTCTCCGCCTCTCTTCCTCGCTTTCCTCCTTTAAGACGCTCCTTAAAACCTACCTCTTTAAACAAGCTTTTGGTTATCTGCCTTAAATTCTTCTCTGTGGCTCGGTGTCAAATTTACCTGTTTTGCCTGTAACACTGGTGAAGTGCCTTGGGACGTTTTACTACGTTAAAGGTGCTATATAAATAAAAGTTATTATTACAAAGCTTTTGTTACATGCGCCTCTAATTTCCTAATTTATATTCTGTCCTACAGCACAACTACTGTTTTGGGGGCTATAAACAACTCCCACCAATGTTTTCTTCCCCTTGCTGTTTCTTAGCTTCACCCAAACTGATTGATTCTATTTCTTGATTTTCTGAGCTAAGATCCTTTCTCTCTACTGTCTTTATCCCAGGGCTACCCCTCCTCCTTTTCCAATTTGCCTATCTCTTCAAAATGTTAAGTATCCTGGAATATTTAGTTCCCAACCTTGGTTACTTTGCAACCACTTCTCCGTAATGGCTATTAGATCAAACCTATTGTTTTTAATTCATCTATTTTGTTGCAAATGCTTCACGTATTCAGATATAGTGCTTTAGCTTTGACTTTTTTCTATTTTTCCCTGATGTCACCTTATCACTGATGCCCTATTACCTTTGTTACTCTCTCTGTCCCTTCCTGACCCATTCTGTTTACTTTTACTCAAAACATTGCTCTGCTCTAGAGCCTTGCCATTTCTCTTGCTGTTTTTAAATTTACTCTTTCCTGAATCCTCTCATCCCCCGCTTCATTAGTTTAAAGCCCTGTCTACTGCTCTAGTTATTCGATTTGCCAGGATACTGGTTCCAGCCCGGTTTAAGTGGTGCCCATCCCAACGGAACAGCTTCCTCTTACCCAGTATTGGTGCCTGTCCCCCACGAAGCAAAACCCCTGTCTCCCACACCAATCTTTGAGTCACGCATTTAAACCTTCTAATCTGCTTATCCCTATGCCAATGGCGAGTGGCTCAGGTAACAATGCAGAGATTATTACTTTTGGACTCCCAACTCCTCAAACTCTCTCAGCAGAACCTCATACCTAGTTCTACCAATGTCGTTGATTCCTACATGGACCATAACAACTGGATCCTCCCCTTCCCACTCCAAGTTCTTCTCCAGCCGCGAGGAGATGCCTTTAACCCTGGCAATGGGCAGCAACACAACCTTTGGAACTCCCGGTTGCAGCTGCAGAGAACAGCATCTATCCCTCTGACTATACTGTGCCCTACCATAACTACATTCCCTTTCACTCCCCCCACTTGAATGGCCTCCTGCACCATGGTGAGTGGAGGAGGAGAGAGAGTGGAGAGCACCAGCTCAAACTGTCACAGGACAGGAGAGTGAAGAGCATCAATTCAAACTGTCACAGGGTGGGAGAGTGGAGAGCATCAGTTCCAACTGTTACAGGACAGAAGAAGTATGAAGAAGTCAGTAAGGCTGTGCAGCTTATGAATATTGGCAAGACGCCTGTCTGATAACATTCTTATAGAGGTGTGCAGGTCTCCTTGGTGGGAGGTGTTGTTCAATAAAATATGGGCAGTGGAACATGTGCCACAAGAATGCCCAGATTCTCACCATCTATAAATACAATGGAGATTTATTAGAAAGACAAATGTAACGCCCCTATTTAAAAAAGGAAGCAGACAGAAAGCAGGAAACTATAGACCAGTTAGCCTAACATCTGTCGTTGGGAAAATGCTGGAATCCATTATTAAGGAAGCAGTAGCAGGACATTTAGAAAAGCATAATTCAATCAAGCAGAGTCAGCATAGTTTTATGAAAGGGATATCATGTTTGACAAATTTGCTGGAGTTCTTTGAGGATATAACGAGCAGGGTTGTTAAGGGGGAACCAGTGGATGTGGTGTATTTGGATCTCCGGAAGTCATTTAATAAGGTGCCACATAAAAGGTTACTGCACAAGATAAAAGCTCACGGGGTTGGAGGTAATATATTAGTATGGATAGACGATTGGCTAACTAACAGAAAACAAAGAGTCGGGATAAATGGGTCATTTTCCGATTGGCAAACAGTAACTAGTGGTGTGCTGCAGGGATCGGTGCTGGGTCCTCAACTATTTACAGTCTATATTAATAACTTGGATGAAGGGACAGAGTATAGTGTAGCCAAGATGGCTGACGATACAAAGATGGGTGGGAAAGCAAATTGTGAGGAGGACACAAAAAATCTGCAAAGACAGGCTAAGTGAGTGGGCAAAAGTTTGGCAGATGGAGTATAATGTGGGAAAATGTGAGGTCATTCACTTTGGCAGAAAAAATAGAAAAGCAAATTATAATTTAAATGTAGAAATATTGCAAAGTGCTGCAGAGGGACCTGGGGGTCCTTGTGCATGAAACACAAAAAGTGAGTATGCAGGTACAGCAAGTAATTTGGAAGGCAAATGGAATGTTGGCCTTGATTGCAAGGGGGATAGAGTATAAAAGCAGAGAAGTCCTGCTACAACTGTATAGGGTACTGGTGAGGCCACACCTAGAGTACTGCGTACAGTTTTGATATCCGTATTTAAGGAAGGATATACTTGCATTGGAGGCTGTTCAGAGAAGGTTCACTAGATTGATTCCAGAGATGAGGGGGTTGACTTATGAAAGGTTGAATAGGTTGGGCCTATACTCATTGGAGTTCAGAAGAATGAGAGGTGATCTTATCAAAACATCTAAGATACTGAGGAGGCTCGACAAGGTGGATGCAGAGAGGATATTTCCACTCATAGGTGAAACTAAAACTAGGGGGCATAGTCTCAGAATAAGGGGCCACCCATTTAAAATTGAGATGAGGAGGAATTTCTTCTCTGAGGGTTGTAAATCTGTGGAATTCTCTGCCCCAGAGAGCTGTGGAGGCTGGGTCATTGAATATATTTAAGGTGGAGATGGACAGATTTTTTGAGTGATAAGGGAATAAAGGGTAATGTGGAGCTGGCAGGGAAGTGGAGCTGAATCCATAATCAGATCAGCCATGATCTTATTAAATGACGGAGCAGGCTTGAGGGGCCAAATGGCCTACTCCTGCTCCTATTTTTTATGTTCTTATATTTATATAGCACTGTTCAGTACCTCAGGACATCGCCAGTTAGTTTACAGCCAATTAATACCTTTGAAGTATAAGTTACTGTTGTAATGTAGAAAACGCGGCAGCCAAATTGCGCACAAGGTCCCACAAACAGCAATGTGATGACAACCAGATAATGTTTTTTAGTGATGTTGGTTGAGGGATAAATATTCACCAGAACACCAGAGAGAATTCCCCTGCTCTTCGAATAACATCATGGGATCTTTTAGGTCCACCTGAGAGGGCAGGCGGGGCCTCAGTTTAACATCTCATCTGAAAATGCACTACTCCCTCAGCACTGCACTAGAATTTGTGCTGAAGTCACTGGCGTGGGACTTAAACCGACAGCTTACTGACTCAGGAGGTGAATGATAACAACTGAGCCACATCTGACACAGCTAATTAAATAGTGATAGCTATTTAATATCTCTGGAATCATTGGAAATATCCTCATTAGAGGGAGGTTTGTTGCTACAATTTGAATGGATGTTCTTCCTGAGAATTAGTGTGGGTTCCATGCCAAACACAGCAGAACTGGCATGATCTAAGAGAGACACTGCCATACAGCAGAAATGAGACCTGTTCATGGTGTTTGTTGATATAGCCAATGCAAAGTTTGCATGTCCTGCCAAGTATCTCAGTATTGTCAAAGGACTCCATGCCCATCAGAGTGACCACATAGGGAGACTATTTAAAAGTTTTTCCAGTAATCTACTGGAATGAAATGAGATTTAATTTGCCTGATTTTCCTCCCAATATTCTTTATTGTCATGTTGCTGGTGCACCATTACTCCTTGATGAGAATGTTGGCATCTAACTGAGTTTCGGAATGCATGACAGGGCTGTTGAAACTGAATCGAGTACAGGCAAGCAGGCAAGAATGACATTTTGCAAAGAGACCATTTAAGAACCTCCGTTAAGTGAATAAATTAGAATACAACCTCCAATTATTCATGTTATACTATAGTATAACAATGCCACAGTGTGATATCGACAGATTGGCATTTTAGATTTATCATCATTTTTGACAAAATGTTTCATCCTACTCTGGCACTCATTGCAGGTGGCTTTGCATGAGGGTAGAAGGCCCACCAACCTGAATCATTGGGGTCAATATTAAGCCTTCCACGATGGGCAGGAGAGGGTCAGGGGTTAAAAATTTAAAATCGCGTATTGTGACCCCAATCGTACATGCCTGCCGCCATATTTATGGCAGTGGGTTACATGGAATGTCTGTGTCCCACTCTCAAGAGGTGGGACGCTCCTTGTAATCCACTGCAGTTGGGAGCCTGATTTAATATTGGTCGGCATGGTTTGGGAATCCGACAGCTAAATGGAGATGGGAGCAGCCAGGCCAAGCAGCTAAGTGCTATTTATTGCACTCCACGTGAGCCAACAGGAGCAGGAGTGCTTCCACCGGTCCCTCAAGCAAACCTTCTGGATTGTGGTCTCTCCTCACTGTGGTAATCAGCTACAAACCCTCCCTGACACCAAACCCCGATCTTTGGCTCCCTCCCGATTGCCAGACTCTGGCGCCCACTGTTGTGTATGCAATAACTGTTAGATTGAGTACTGTTTAACTCCAAGAGGTATGACCTTGACTCTGCTTTATTAAGGCCCAAAGTGACTAATATACAAAAGGACTGGCCTTTTATACTTGGGCTGCACACAAATGCGTGCGGCCCAATGGCCTCCAACAGTGGCTAGTGATCCCAAAAGTACATACATGACAATACCCCCCTCTGAGATATTAACAGTCTTTTCCAAATTGAGACGGTCTGGTGTTTTACGCTCCTGGGTTGGCCGTCTCAGTTCAACTTGGGTGAGTGTTCAGAGTCTGTTGTGATTGGTGGCTGGGTGGCTAACCTGGTGGGAGTGACAATGGCCATGTCAGGGATTGAAAATCCATTTTCGTTGAACATGTCAGTGATTGAAAGTCTCGATTCACTGATGACCACTGAGTCCTCTGATGACCGGGGGTAGATTGGTTGGTCATCGATTGTCTCTTTCTCCAACTGTTCCAGTTCATCTGTGAGCCACAGCTTTGTCTGATCCATATGTTTCCTGCATGTTTGCCCATTTTTGAGCTTGACAATAAATACTCTGTTGCCCTCCTTGGCCATGACAGTACCAGCGATCCACTTGGGACCTTGACCATAATTCAGAACATATACAGGATAATTTACAGAAATATCGCGTGACACTGCTGTGCGATCATGATACCCTTGCTGACTTTGTCTTCTATATTCAAGTCAGGGTGTACAAGAGATAGCTTGGTCTTAAGACCTCTCTTCATCATTAGTTCAGCAGGCGAGACCCCGGTAAGCGTGTGTGGTCTTGTCCTGTAACTAAGCAGTATGCATGACAGGCGGGTCTGCAATGACTCTTGGGTTACTCGCTTCATACTGTGCTTTATGATTTGAACAGCACGTTCTGCTTGCCCATTGGATGCAGGTTTGAATGGTGCTGACCTTACATGTTTGATACCATTGAGTTTCATGAACTCTTGAAACTCCTGACTGGTGAAGCACAATCCGTTGTCGCTAACAACGATGTCAGGCAGACTATGTGTCGCGAACATGATACTGAGATTCTCAATGGTAGCTGTGGATGTGCTGGATGACATGATTATACACTCCATCCACTTCGAATATACATCCACCAAAACTAAAAACATCTTCCCCAGGAAGGGAGCTGCAAAGTCTGTGTGGATCCTGGACCATGGTTTGGACGGCCACGTCCACAGACTCAGCGGCGATTCCGCTGGTGCTTTGCTGAGCTGCATGCAAGTGTTGCACTGATGCACACATGATTCCAGCTCAGAGTCAATTCCCGGCCACCATACATGAGACCTGGCGATGGCTTTCATCATTACAATACCGGGATGTGTGCTATGTAGCTCACGTACAAATTTCTCTCTCCTTTTCTTGGGCACAGCAACATGATTGCCCCACAATATACAATCCGACTGAATAGACAGTTCGTCTTTGCAACGAATGTAAGGATTGGTCTCCTCGCACATTTGCTTGGGTGTGGCAGACCAATCACCTTTGAGGATGCAACTCTTCACCACCGATAAAATCGGGTCCTGGCTGGTCCAGGTCTTAACTTGTTGAGCCGTGACAGAGGTTCCTTCACTCTCAAAAGCATCCATAACTAACAATAGGTCTGAATGTTGTGGCATTTCCACCTCCGGTGTGGGCAACGGCAGACGGCTCAAAGTATCGGCACAATTCTGGGTGTCAGGTGAATGGCGAACGACATAATCATAAGCGGATAATGTTAGCGCCCACCTCTGGATACGGGATGAAACATTGGTATTGATACCTTTGTTTTCAGAGAACAGTGAAATGAGCGGCTTGTGATCTGTCTCCAGTTCAAACTGAAGACCAAACAGGTACTGATGCATCTTTTTAAACCCATACATACAGGCTAGTGCTTCTTTCTCTACCATGCTGTAGGCTCTTTCCGCTTTAGACAAACTTTTTGAAGCATACGCGACTGGTTGAAGTTTACCCAACTCATTAGCTTGTAGGAGCACACAACCAATTTCATCTGACGAAGCATCACAGGTCAATACTAAACGTTTACATGGGTCATAATGTACCAGCAGCTTATTTGAGCAAAGTAGATTAGTGGCTTTCTCAAAAGCTCTGTCTTGAGACGCACCCCACACCCAGTTGTCGCCTTTTCTTAGCAGTATGTGCAGTGGTTCTAATAAGCTGCTCAATTTAGGTAGGAAGTTACCGAAGTAGTTGAGTAGACCCAGGAATGAACACAGCTCCGTTACATTCTGCGGCTTGGGTGCATTCTTGATGGCCTTGGTTTTCGTGTCCGTGGGCCTGATGCCATCAGCAGCAATTTTCCTCCCCAGGAATTCGATCTCTGGTGCCATGAAGACGCACTTCGAGCGTTTCAGTCTGAGTCCCACTTTGTCCAGATGATGTAGAACCTCTTCCAGGTTGTTCAGATGTTCCTCAGAGTCAAGACCTGTGATAGGATGTCATCTTGGAACGCAACGGTTCTGGGAACGGACTTCAGCAGACTCCCCATGTTCCTCTGAAATATTGCTACAGCCGAGCAAATTCCAAAGGGCACTTGTGATAAATAAACAGTCCTTTATACGTGTTAATGCACATAAGCCTCTTCGACATCTCGACCAGCTCCTGTGTCATGTAGGCCAGTTTGATGAACGACTTCCCCCCCAGCTAGCATTGCAAACAAGTCATCAGCCTTCGGTAACGGGTACTGATCCTGTTTTGAAACCCTGTTGATCGTAGCCTTGTAATCTCCACAGATTCTGACTGTGCCATCACTTTTCAACACAGGAACAATGGGTCTGGCCCGTTCATTAACTTCAACCGGTGATCATATCCCTTCACGCTGGAGTCTGTCCAGTTCAATTTCGACCTTCTGTCTTATATACGGAACTGCCCGAGCTTTATGATGGATGGGTCTTGCATCCGAGTCCACGTGGATTTGCACCTTGGCTCCTGTGAAGTTGCCGATGCCTGGTTCGAACAGCGAGGGAAACTTGCTCAGTACTTGGGCACATGTATTTTTCTCCGATGACAATGCCTTGATGTCGTTCCAGTCGCATCTGATTTTTTTAAGCCAGTTCCTGCTGAACAGCGTTGGGCCCTTGCCTGGGACAATCCATAGCAGTAACTCGTGAACCGCGCCATCATACGACACTTTAATTGTGGCACTGTCAATCACCATTAGGAGTTCTTTGGTGTGCGTGCGCAACTTGGCACTGACTGGACTCAGCCTCTCAGCCTTCGTATCCCACAGCTTGTCGAATGCCCTCTGGCTCATTATCGATTGACTCGCCCCCATGTCCAGTTCCATCGATACCAGCACCCATTAAATTTCACGTTGATCATTATCGGCTTGCTCTTAGTTAGGAACGAATACAGTCCATACACTTCCTCCTCTGGTATCTCGGATTGCGTATCCGGATCCGCGCTAGTCTGATCATCATCCTCCAGGTGGTGTGTTGCAGCTCACTTGCTCATCTGCGGACACTTGCGCTGGAGATGCCCCACTCTCAGACAGCCTTTGCAACTATATTGCTTAAATCGGCACTACTGGTGCCGGTGATTTCCCCCACATCGCCAACACGGAGAAATCAGATGCATTCCCGCTGGCGGACTTTGGGCAGCCACAGGTTTCGCGTACGCAGTCGGGTAGGCCCTGCCATGTGCCGCTCTGCTGAATGCCGAATCAATCATATTCACAGTACTTGCCGAGTTTCGATTTTTCACTGATATCTGCTTTAGACTTTTAACCGTCGTCATGCATGTCTGAGCAATCGTGATGGCTCTGTTCAAATCCAACGTCTCCACCGCCAGTAGTTTATGCAGGATCACCTCGTGGTTGATGCCGATTACAAAGAAGTCCCACAGCATGTCTGCCAACACAGCCCCAAACTTACACGGTCCCACTAGACGTCTCAGGTCGGCAACGAATTCCGCTGCTTTCTGGCCCTCTGAGGGAACGTGCGTGTAAAATCTGTATCTCGGGATGATGATGCCTTCATCTGGCTTAAGGTGGTCCTGTACCAGTGTACACAATTCTTCATATGTTTCCTCTGTTGGACTCACAGGCAGGAGTAAATTCTTTATCAGACCATAAATTTTTGGACCGCGTCGCTGACCTCCTCCATTTTGTTGGCCATGAAGAACTGGCTCAAATGGCTCACAAAGTCTGCCCAATCTTCTCCTTCCACAAATCGTTTCAACAATCCAATTGTGGTCATTTTTGCATGCAAAGTTTCTCGTTGCCTTGCCAAATGTTGTGTATGCAATAACTGTTAGACTGAGTACTGTTTAACTCCAAGAGGTATGACCTAGGCTCTGCTTTATTAAGGTCCAAAGTGACTAATATACAAAATGGCTGGCCTTTTATACTTGAGTTACACACGTGCGTGCAGCCCAATGGTCTCCAACAGTGACGCCATCTAGTGGCTAGTGATACCAACAGTACATACATGACACCCACCGCCACCAGCTCCCAATCTTTCCTGATTGCCGGGCACTGTCCCCTCTGCAGCCTTCTACTGCTGGAATTCCTGCCCGACAGCCGGTCAGTCTGTCAATCTGGCAGGCTGCCAGGCGGGAAACAGAATTTAAATACTTATAATGAGGACCTGCTGTTAAATTTCGCAGGAAACATAAAACATAGAAAATAGGTGCAGGAGTAGGCCATTCGGCCCTTCGAGCCTGCACCACCATTCAATAAGATCATGGCTGATCATTCCCTCAGTACCCCTTTCCTGCTTTCTCTCCACACTCCTTGATCCCCTTAGCCGTAAGGGCCATATCTAGCTCCCTCTTGAACATATCCAATGAACTGGCATCAACAACTCTCTGCGGCAGGGAATTCCACAGGTTAACAACTCTGAGTGAAGAAGTTTCTCCTCATCTCAGTCCTAAATGGCCTACCCCTTATCCTAAGACTGTGTCCCCTGGTTCTGGACTTCCCCAACATCGGGAACAATCTACCCGCATCTAACCTGTCCCGTCCCATCAGAATCTTGTATGTTTCTATGAGATCCCCTTTCATCCTTCTAAACTCCAATGTATAAAAGCCCAGTTAATCCAGTCTCTCCTCATAAGTCAGTCCAACCATCCCAGGAATCAGTCTGGTGACCCTTCGCTGCACTCCCTCAATAGCAAGAATGTCCTTCCTCAGATTAGGAGACCAAAACTGAACACAATATTCCAGGTGAGGCCTCACCAAGGCCCTGTACAAGTGCAGTAAGACCTCCCTGCTCCTATACTCAAATCCCCTAGCTATGAAGGCCAACATACCATTTGCCTTCTTTACCGTCTGCTATACCTGTATGCCAACTTTCAATTACTGATGAACCATGACACCCAGGTCTCATTGCACCTCTCCTTTTCCTAATCTGCCACCATTCAGATAATATTCTGCCTTCATGTTTTTGCCACCAAAGTGGATAACCTCACATTTATCCACATTATACTGCATCTGCCATGCATTTGCCCGCTCACCTAACCTGTCCAAGTCACCCTGCAGCCTCTTAGCGTCCCCCTCACAGCTCACAGCGCCATCCAGTTTAGTGTCATTTGCAAACTTGGAGATATTACACTCAATTCCTTCATCCAAATCATTGATATATATTGTAAAGAGCTGGGGTCCCAGCACTGAGTCCTGCGATACTCCACTAGTCACTGCCTGCCATTCTGAAAAGGGCCTGTTTATCCCAACTCTCTGCTTCCTGTCTGCCAACCAGTTCTCTATCCACCTCAGTATATTACCCCCAATACCATGTGCTTTGATTTTGCACACCAATCTCTTGTGTGGGACCTTGTCAAAAGCCTTTTGAAAGTCCAAATACACCACATCCACTGGTTCTCCCTTGTCCACTCTACTAGTTACATCCTCAAAAAATTCCAGAAGAGTTGTCAAGCATGATTTCCCCTTCATAAATCCATGCTGACTTGGACCAATCCTGTCACTGCTTTCCAAATGCGCTGCTATTTCATCCTTAATAATTGATTCCAACATTTTCCCCACCACTGATGTCAGGCTAACCGGTCTATAATTACCCGCTTTCTCTCTCCCTCCCTTTTTAAAAAGTGGTGTTACATTCGCTACCCTCCAGTCTATAGGTACTGATCCAGAGTCGATAGACTGTTGGAAAATGATCACCAATGCATCCACTATTTCTAGGGCCACTTCCTTAGCACTCTGGGATGCAGACTATCAGGCCCCGGGGATTATCGGCCTTCAATCCCATCAATTTCCCGAACACAATTTCCCGCCTAATAAGGATAGCCTTCAGTTCCTCCTTCTCACTAGACCCTCGGTCCCCTAGTACTTCCGGAAGGTTATTTGTGTCTTCCTTAGTGAATACAGAACCAAAGTATTTGTTCAATTGGTCTGCCATTGCTCCATTATAAATTCACCTGAATCCGACTGCAAGGGGCCTATGTTTGTCTTCATTAATCTTTTTTTCTTTACATATCTATAGATATTTTGCAGTCAGTTTTTATGTTCCCAGCAAGCTTCTTCTTGTATTCTATTTTCCCCCTCTTAATTAAACCTTTTGTCCTCATCTGCTGAATTCTAAATTTTTCCCAGTCCTCAGGTTTGCTGCTTTTTCTGGCCAATTGATATGCCTCTTCCTTGGATTTAACACTATCCTTAATTTCCCTTGTTAGCCATGGTTGAGCCACCTTCCCCATTTTATTTTTACTCCAGACAGGGATATACAATTGCTGAAGTTCATCCATGTGATCTTTAAATGTTTGCCATTGCCTATCCACCATCAACCCTTTAAGTATCATTTGCCAGTCTATTCGAGCCAATTCATGCCTCAAACCATCAAAGTTATCTTTCCTTAAGTTCAGGACCCTGGTTTCTAAATTAACTGTGTCACTCTCCATCCTAATAAAGAATTCTACCATGTTATGGTCACTCTTCCCCAAGGGGTCTTGCACAACAAGATTGTTAATTAGTCCTTTCTCATTACACATCACCCAGTCTAGGATGGCCAGCTCCCTGGTTGGTTCCTCGACAAATTGGTCTAGAAAACCATCCCTAATACACTCCAGGAAATCCCCCTCCACCACATTGCTGCTAGTTTGGTTAGCCTAATCAATATTAGATTAAAGTCACCCATGATAACTGCTGTACCTTTATTGCATGCATCCCTAATTTCTTGTTTGATACTGTTCCCAACCTTACTACTACTGTTTGGTGGTCTGTACACAACTCCCACTAGCGTTTTCTGCCCCTTGGTATTCCGTAGCTCCACCCATACCGATTCCACATCATCCAAGCTAATGTCCTTTCTTACTATTGCGTTAATTTTCTCTTTAACCAGCAATGCCACCCCGCCTCCTTTTCCGTTCTGTCTATCCTTCCTAAATGTTGAATACCCCTGGGTGTTGAGTTCCCAGCCTTGGTCACCCTGGAGCCATGTCTCCGTGATGCCAATTACATCATACCCGTTACCTGCTATCTGCGCAGTTAATTCGTCCACCTTATTCCGAATACTCCTCGCATTGAGGCACAAAGCCTTCAGGCTTGTCTATCTAACACACTTTGCCCCTTTAGAATTTCGCTGTAATGTGGCCTTTATTTGCTTTTTGCCTTAGGTTTCTCTGCCCTCCACTTTTACTTTTCTTCTTTCTACCTTTTGCACATTCCACATTCCCGGGATTTCTGGGTTTCTCGTTCTCTTCTCCCCACCCGTTCCCCCACCCCAACCTCGCACTACCCCACTATCGTGCTCCCACCCCGCCTCCCCATAAACGTTGGGGCCATTGTATCTGATGGCATTGTCCACAAGGAGGTTGGAAACTGTGAGAAAGGCATATGATAAGATTGAAGATTAGTGTGTTTAAAGAGCACTGCTTGAAGTTGAAGACAAAGATCAAGATGCATACCTCTCTTCCGTGAGATACAAACTGTATATCACACAAGAGCTTCTGAATGGTTAAGACAAGCCAACATTAGCAGCATATGGCTGTACTAATGAAGGCACAGCTGTGCGTACAAGTGGATCATCCTGGGTTGCCAAAACAAGTTTGCTACAACAAACTATGTGCCAAACTGTGACAGTCAGTGAAAGCATGACAAAGAAGGCAGAGCTGAAGCTCTGAAAGGTGCCAACAGACAACTAAGAAACAGTAACAGATTTGCCTGAGATTGCCGAACACAACCACAGCTGACTATCAAGACCAATGAGAATTTGGCACAAGCAATATTATTCCAGAATCTGCCTCAGTTGCAACATGGACAGCAGGGATGGGCCACACTGCTGGATGTCTTAACAACCAATATCATCATCATCATCATAGGCAGTCCCTTGGAATCGAGAAAGACTTGCTTCCACTCCTGAAGTGAGTTCTTTGGTGGCTGAACAGTCCAATACGAGAGCCACAGACTCTGTCACAGGTGGGACAGATAGTCGTTGAGGGAAGGGGTGCGTGGGACTGGTTTGCCGCACACCTTTCCACTGTCCGCGCTTGATTTCTGCATGCTCTCAGCGTTGAGACTCGAGGTGCTCAGCGCCCGCTCAGATGCACTTCCTCCACTTAGGGCAGTCTTGGGCCAGGGACTCCCAGGTGTCAGTGGGGATGTTGCATTTTATCAGAGAGGCTTTGAGGGTGTCCTTGTAGCATTTCCGCTGCCCACCTTTGGCTCATTTGTCGTGAAGGAGCTCCGAGTAGAGCACTTGCTTTGGGAGTCTCATGTCTGGCATGTGGACTATGTGGCCTGCCCAGCAATCAATAACTTGTCTGGCAGATAGCGGTCTCTGTGCTGCCTGCATAAACTTTTTTTGAAAATGTTGATGCTTCCACTTTGGTCTGTGCAAAGTCACACTATGACCACCTCTACAGGCCCTGGCTGCCAAATAAAACTTCAGGTCCCCTCTCCATCAACTTTTGTATACTGGACACCTGAGCCTATCAGCCATCGTCATCAGACCCCACTTCAAACTCCGTACCATAGTTTCCAATTCCATTCCCCTTTCTGGCCACTGACTCAGGTTGGAGCTGACTGTTTGCAGCCTCAGCCTCCTATTTAACTAAGCTTCCAACCTCATATCCTCTCCAACACAAACATTTCCTACTTGCACCTCTAACATTGCCGATCTACGCCCCTGCCTCAGTCCATCTACTACCAAAACCCTCATCTATTCCTTTGTCACCTCCAGATTAGACTATTCCAATGCTCTCTTGGACAGTTTCCTTTCCTTCACCTTCCATAAAGTTCAGTTCATCCTAAATTCTGATGCTCATATCCTAACTTGCGCCAAGCTTGCTCACACTGGCCTGTACCCCTATGATGATTTACATAGGCTCGTGGTCCCACAGCGCATCAAATTTAAAATTGTCATCCTGCTGTTCAAATGCCTTCATGGCTTCGCCTTTTCCTATCTCTGTTATCTCATCCAGCACTACAACCCTCTGGGAAATCTTCATTCCTGCAACTCTGGCCTTTTGTGCATCCTTTGCCCCATTATTGGCAGCCATGACTTCAACTATCTAGGCCTTAAGCTCTGTAATTCCCTCTCTAAATCCCAACCTATCTCTCCTCTCTTCTTTTAAGACCTTCCTCGAAACCCACCTCTTTGACCATCCTTCCTAAGATCTCCTCCTTTGGCTTGGTGGCAATTTTAGTCTGATTACGCTTCTGTGAGGTGCATTGGGATGTTTTCCTCCATTAAAAGCACTATATAAATGCAAGTTGTTGTCCTTTGTGTACAGCGTTCAAATGCTGCAAAATAATTCAGAGGACATAGTTCCTTCATTTTCTTTGCATGCATCCGTCCAAATATAAGGGGGTACGCTCTGCACTGGCGGGCTGCGCACCAGGAAATGGGGGTGGGGATGCAGGCATACAGTGGCAGGGATGCAGCAGTATTTTTCTGCCCTAGAGCCACCAAAATGTTGGCGGGGACAGGCAGAACATCTAGATCAGCGCTTGCAATCCTGGAACAGGTTGAGGAGAATTTGCCCTAACCTGTCCACAGCCAGTAGGAACATAAGCCCAGGGGTCACTGAACTGCTCTGTTCTGTCAAACCACACATGAACAAAATCCAAATACTTAGTCTCCTTTTTAAAGGGAAATAGCTAAACATTACTCATATACTGTATCCTAAAATAATAATTTTTGAAAGAAATCTATCTAAATTTGCATTTGAATGAATCTATACCATCTTTTCACCAAGTCCAATATCACCATCTGCTGACCAAGAAAAAAATCCTACATGAACAAGGTGCCATTTTGTTTATGTAGAAATTGCTGGATGCAATAGTTAGGAAAGATATTAGCTTGGATGATGTGGAATCTATATGGGTAGAGCTGCAGAACACCAAAGGGCAAAAAACGTTAGTAGGAGTTGTGTACAGACCTCCAAACAGTAATAGGGATGTTGGGGAGGGCATCAAACAGGAAATTAGGGGTGCATGCAATAAAGGTGTAGCAGTTATAATGGGTGACTTTAATATGCACATAGATTGGGCTAGCCAAACTGGAAGCAATACGGTGGAGGAGGATTTCCTGGAGTGCATAGGGATGGTTTTCTAGACCAATATGTTGAGGAACCAACTAGGGGGGAGGCCATCTTAGACTGGGTGTTGTGTAATGAGAGAGGATTAATTAGCAATCTCATTGTACGAGGCCCCTTGGGGAAGAGTGACCATAATATGGTGGAATTCTGCATTAGGATGGAGAATGAAACAGTTAATTCAGAGACCATGGTCCAGAACTTAAAGAAGGGTAACTTTGAAGGTATGAGGCGTGAATTGGCTAGGATAGATTGGCGAATGATACTTAGGGGGTTGACTGTGGATGGGCAATGGCAGACATTTAGAGACCGCATGGATGAATTACAACAATTGTACATTCCTGTCTGGTGTAAAAATAAAAAAGGGAAGGTGGCTCAACCGTGGCTATCAAGGGAAATCAGGGATAGTATTAAAGCCAAGGAAGTGGCATACAAATTGGCCAGAAATAGCAGCGAACCTGGGGACTGGGAGAAATTTAGAACTCAGCAGAGGAGGACAAAGGGTTTGGTTACGGCAGGGAAAATGGAGTACGAGAAGAAGCTTGCAGGGAACATTAAGGTGGATTGCAAAAGTTTCTATAGGTATGTAAAGAGAAAAAGGTTAGTAAAGACAAACGTAGGTCCCCTGCAGTCAGAATCACGGGAAGTCATAACGG
The DNA here is from genome assembly GCF_044704955.1 of Pristiophorus japonicus. Taxonomy (NCBI): domain Eukaryota; kingdom Metazoa; phylum Chordata; class Chondrichthyes; family Pristiophoridae; genus Pristiophorus; species Pristiophorus japonicus. The sequence goes on along the minus strand of NC_091989.1, from coordinate 108,357,114 downwards.
GGAACAAAGAAATGGCGGACCAATTGAACAAGTACTTTGGTTCGGTATTCACTAAGGAGGATACAAACAACCTTCCGGATATAAAAGGGGTCAGAGGGTCTAGTAAGGAGGGGGAACTGAGGGAAATCTTTATTAGTCGGGAAATTGTGTTGGGGAAATTGATGGGATTGAAGGCCGATAAATCCCCAGGGCCTGATGGACTGCATCCCAGAGTACTTAAGGAGGTGGCCTTGGAAATAGCAGATGCATTGACAGTCATTTTCCAACATTCAATTGACTCTGGATCAGTTCCTATGGAGTGGAGGGTAGCCAATGTAACCCCACTTTTTAAAAAAGGAGGGAGAGAGAAAACAGGGAATTATAGACCGGTCAGCCTGATCTCAGTAGTGGGTAAAATGATGGAATCAATTATTAAGGATGTCATAGCAGTGCATCTGGAAAATGGTGACATGATAGGTCCAAGTCAGCATGGATTTGTGAAAGGGAAATCATGCTTGACAAATCTTCTGGAATTTTTTGAGGATGTTTCCAGTAAAGTGGACAAAGGAGAACCAGTTGATGTGGTATATTTGGACTTTCAGAAGGCTTTCGACAAGGTCCCACACAAGAGATTAATGTGCAAAGTTAAAGCACATGGGATTGGGGGTAGTGTGCTGACGTGGATTGAGAACTGGTTGTCAGACAGGAAGCAAAGAGTAGGAGTAAACGGGTACTTTTCAGAATGGCAGGCAGTGACTAGTGGGGTGCCACAAGGTTCTGTGCTGGGGCCCCAGCTGTTTACATTGTACATTAATGATTTAGACGAGGGGATTAAATGCAGTATCTCCAAATTTGCGGATGACACTAAGTTGGGTGGCAGTGTGAGCTGCGAGGAGGATGCTATGAGGCTGCAGAGTGACTTGGATAGGTTAGGTGAGTGGGCAAATGCATGGCAGATGAAGTATAATGTGGATAAATGTGAGGTTATCCACTTTGGTGGTAAAAACAGAGAGACAGACTATTATCTGAATGGTGACAGATTAGGAAAAGGGAAGGTGCAACGAGACCTGGGTGTCATGGTACATCAGTCATTGAAGGTTAGCATGCAGGTACAGCAGGCGGTTAAGAAAGCAAATGGCATGTTGGCCTTCATAGCGAGGGGATTTGAGTACAGGGGCAGGGAGGTGTTGCTACAGTTGTACAGGGCCTTGGTGAGGCCACACCTGGAGTATTGTGTACAGTTTTGGTCTCCTAACTTGAGGAAGGACATTCTTGCTATTGAGGGAGTGCAGCGAAGATTCACCAGACTGATTCCCGGGATGGCGGGACTGACCTATCAAGAAAGACTGGATCAACTGGGCTTGTATTCACTGGAGTTCAGAAGAATGAGAGGGGACCTCATAGAAACGTTTAAAATTCTGACGGGTTTAGACAGGTTAGATGCAGGAAGAATGTTCCCAATGTTGGGGAAGTCCAGAACCAGGGGTCACAGTCTGAGGATAAGGGGTAAGCCATTTAGGACCGAGATGAGGAGAAACTTCTTCACCCAGAGAGTGGTGAACCTGTGGAATTCTCTACCACAGAAAGTAGTTGAGGCCAATTCACTAAATATATTCAAAAGGGAGTTAGATGAAGTCCTTACTACTCGGGGGATCAAGGGTTATGGCGAGAAAGCAGGAAGGGGGTACTGAAGTTTCATGTTCAGCCATGAACTCATTGAATGGCGGTGCAGGCTAGAAGGGCTGAATGGTCTGCTCCTGCACCTATTTTCTATGTTTCTATGTTTCTAAGACCAAGGTCCATCTACTTCGTATTCTACCATGCCGGCTGGCTCATGACACAATGATAATGGAGTTGTTGACTAATCTTAGCAATCAATCTCTATCAATTAATGTACAACAGACCCAGACACGACTTGAGGAAAATCCCCAGTGGTGGAGGGCTTTGGGAGCCATAGGTCCAAAGACACCTGTTCCTCCCAAGCTTGTTACACTTACCACATCACATTTCAAGTTACTCATATACTGTATCCCAAAATGGTAATTTTTGAAAGAAATCTAGCTAAATTTGCACTTGAATTAATCTATGCCATCTGTTTCCACCACCTTGTTAGTGAGCCTGTTTCATAGATTGACCTCGCACTCACTGAAGTATTGCTTCCGCAGATTAGATTTGAATTTACCCTTCAAGCGTAGGCCGTTTCATCTGTTTCTACTATTCTGGATACGGTGAAATAGCTTGTGATGGTCTACATTATCTCGTTAAAACCCCACTGCTGCCCCTTTAAATAGTATCTTTGTTACTCAATATGTATGGGTTTGCTCAACTCCTGACAAATATCAGCATTATTTACGACGAAGGGTCATCAACCCGAAACGTTAACTCTGCTTTCTCTCCTCAGATGCTGCCTGGGATTTCCAGCATTTTCTGTTTTTATTCCAGATTCCAGCATCCACAGTATTTTGCACTGTCTGACGTGTGAAAAAATGTATTGATCCCAGCAGTATTTATGAACTAAAATGTATAATGAAATGAGTTTAGAATACTTTTGGTTTATTCAAAGAACAGTAAATTGGAAGATTTTTTGGTCATATTATAATGGATGCAACTCATGGCAATAACTGGAAGCGTTCTACGCATGCGCACTTCCGGTTCTTTTACAAATTTAAATGTGCGATGAGAGAGTCGAGGGGAGGGGAGAGAGAGAAAGATACGGGGGTGAGGGGGGGGGAGGTGGTAGACAGAGAGGGACACGGGGAGGGGGGGGGAAGAATCTGGGGAGGGAGGGGGCACTGATACACACAGATAGTGACAGTTACACACACCTAGACTGACACACACACACGGTGTCACACACACAGAATAACACACATACAGTGACACACTACCCACATTGTGTCTGCCCTCCCCTCCCCACGCCATGTCTGCTCCCCCTCCCCCCGTGTCTGCCCCCCTTCCCTCGTGTCTGCCCCCCCATCATGTCTGCCCCTCTCCCCATCGTGTGTGCCCCTCTTCCCGTTGTTTCTGCCCCTTCCCATCATGTCTGCCCCCCTTCCGATCGTTTCTGTCCCCCGCACGAACGTCGTGTCTGCCCCCCCTACGACCGTTGTGTCCGCTCCCCCCGCCGTGATTGTCCCCCTTCTCTCCCCCCCCCCACTCCTCCCGTCATGTCTGCCCCCTCTCCCTGCCCCCCTATATTCTGGCAGCTCCCCTTCCCGTTGTGTCTTCCCCCTCCCCATGTCGTGTCTGCCCCCTTCCCCCTGTGTCCGCCCCTCGCCCCACCATGTCTGCCCCCTCCTCCCCCCCGTCGTCATCTCCCCCCCCCCGTCGTCTCCCCCGCCCCCTCCCGTCGTCTTCCCTTCCTGTCATCTCCCCCGCCCCCCTCCGTCATCTTCCCCCCATCCTATCGCTCCCCCATCCCGTCGCCTCCCCTCCTCCCGTCATCTCCCTCCCCCCCCCCGTCGTTTTTCCTCCCATCCTGTCGTCTCCCTCCCCGTCATCTACCTTCCCCCACCCCCCCCCACCGTCGTCTTCCCCCCCCTCCCCCTTCCCGTCGTCTTTCCCCCCCTCCCATTGTCTCCCGGCTGTCGGGTCCCGACCCCAAAGCTGGGTTTGCGCGGTTTTTTTGTACATGTGTACTTGCGGTTTTATCCAGTCACACAATGTGACACAGTTGTGGGCAACGACCCATAAGCGTTTCGCGCATGCTCTTCACAGAAGGCCACTGCTCAGCATTTAGTTGTTGTCCATAAACACTCCGTATTATAATTCTACACTATTGTGTTCGCCATTAAAAATTTATCGGAAATCTCTTTGAGATGTTGCTTCAGAGGAAATGTGCTGTTTAAAAGGTAAAAGCCTTTCAGTACTTAATTTAAGTTTGCTGTTTTGGAGATTGAACACTATACTGATACATTTTATTGTACATGTAGCCATACGTTTTGGATGCATGCCTACTACCCACATTTCATCTTTAAAGTAGTTAGTATTAGTTACTGACTCTGGGAACATCTAGTGGCAAGAGATGGAAGTCAATTATGAACACTGCAAACTTGTTGATTCTCGCAGGCAGTAAAAAAATATTTTGGCTTTTAATTCAGTAACATATGGAGACAGAAATATTTTGAATTGATGTCCTTACTGTTTGGAACAGTTCTTTTCATTGTAAAGGTTTACATTTCAGCAGCTGGCAAAGTCAAACATCAAAGGGCATTCTAAAAAAGAATGAGACGCTAAACCGAGGCTCCCATATGCTCTCTCAGGTGAATGTAAAAGATCCCATGGCACTATTTCGAAGAAGAGCAAGGGAGTTATCCCCAGTGTCCTGGCCAATATTTATCCCTCAATCAACATAACAAAAACAGATTATATGGTCATTATCACATTGCTGTTTGTGGGAGCTTGCTGTGCGCAAACTGGCAGCCGCGTTTCCAACATTACAACAGTGACTGCACTTCATTGGCTGTAAAGCGTTTTGAGATGTCTGGTGGTCATGAAAAGCGCTATTTAAATGCAAGTCTTTCTTTATGCATCCAAAAGCAAAGTACAGCGGATGCTGGAAATCTGAAGTAAAAACAGAAAATGCTAGGAATATTCAGCAGGTCAGGCAACATCTGGTGCATTGATCCAAAACGTTAACTTTGTTTCTCTCTCCACAGATATATAACTTGGGTATATATTGTTGCATCTGTCACATCTTCCATTGCAAATCATATGTAAACACCTTTTTGTGTCCATACCTACCTGTTACCTGTAACTGTATTACTTGTGATACCTGTAACTGGCACTCTAATAAGATTTCCAGACTAAGGTGCAGCACATGGATCTGTTACAAATACGTTAGAATAAAATATTGATTTCACATGCAGTTGCAGGCCCTGACCACTGGGTGGTGCTATGGAGTTTTTTTTTACAACTCCTCTGTCAGCAATGTTATTTTTCCTATCCGGAGAAGGCAGCCAGTTTAATATTTTAGTTTGTGAATTTTTTATAATGATTTCAAGTACATATTTCCCTTTTTCAGTCTCTGCCTGCTCATTGACCCGAAATAGAATTTCTAGTGGCATATAGCTTCTCTGTTGCTCCATCTACTAAACGCTGCAAAGTTGGTCCCCTCCTGACTTTCAACATCCAATCGCGGACCTCGAGTTCTCTCTCCTTTCAGCCCACCTTCCTGGGCTTTCTTCACTACACCTGGTCTGGAGCGCATCCTTTCTGCTCCAAGTATCTACGCTCCAACTGCCCACCTGTATAAATGCACCATTTATTTTTTAAGAACATCCTCTGCCCGCACCTCACCTGCAGATTACAGCACAGCAGGTGTCCGATGCACTGCCGCGTTTTTCAGTGCCTTTCGGCCTCCTGGTGCTTTCAAACCGCTGACCTTTTATTAAAAAAATGTAACATAATTTCTGGTGCTTTTTAAAAAAAATACTCATCTGATTTTTTTTAATGCCCCTTATTTTGCTGCTTTTTTTAGTCGTTTCTGTTCTGTTCAGAGGTCCATTCGAACTGACTATTTTAAATATCTCGATTCTTTTTTTAATGGCCTTGGTTCCTCTCCAATTTAGTTCTTTAAATAGTCGCAGTTGTACTGTCTTTCTTTCAATACTGTTTATTTTGCTTTTTTTAAAATAGCCCTGTTTCTGAACTCTTCTCTTGCCTCAGTGCTGACTTTTTTCAAAAATCCCTGAAAACAGCCCCATGAACAATGCCATGGGAGATCAAATATAATAATGAACTGATGTTGAAAGAAAGTGTATTGATTCCTGCCATGTATATTCAGTGAATGTGTGTGTCTCCAAGAGCCTCCTCTTCTTAGGCAGTCCCTTGGAATCGAGGATGACTTGCTTCCACACGAAAGATGAGTTCTCATGCGACTAATGAGTCCTATGCGGGACCTACAGTCTCTATCACAGGTGGGGCAGGCGGTGATTGAAGGAATGGGTGGGTGGGGTGCTTCGGATGCCTTGCGCTCCTTCGGCTGTTTACATTTGCTTTCAGCTTGCCCTCGGTGTAGAGACTCGGGGCCCATGTACTGTCCAAAGGACCGCTAAGATCCTGACAATACTTTGGGCGGAAGTTTCATGAAAAAAATGTGGGGGAAACTACCCGGCGGCAAAAATGGGCCTTGCACGCCGTTTCTACGCCGAGGATAGAGTCAGGCCCAGAGAGGGGGGGGTATGGCAAAATTAAAACATTTTCAAAACAAAAAAAAAACTAACAGAAATCTTTCAGAGGACCCCATAAACTTAAATCCCTGCAAAAGAAATAAATACAAGAAGTGCACTAACATTTTCTTGCAGGTCTTCATACTTACCATTCAGGTAAGACCTGCCTCCACACGGCGGTCTCTTCTGCTGCTGGAGCGGAGGACTGCCCAGACCAAACTGGGAACTCAGCTGGCAAGAGGACTTTTGTGGGCATTGCACGCCGGTCCACAGCAGCGAACACCAGCGGATGCTCCCCAGCGGTCTTCTCTCCCTGCTATGTGAGGACCTGACCAAACTCACTCTGAGGGGAGAGCACCCAAAAATCATTCAGACCGCCAAGAAAACTCTGTGGTAAGTCGACCAAACACGGGGCCTCGAGGTGTTCGGTGCCTTCCCGAATTTTTTTCCTCCAGTTTGTGCGGTCTTGGGCCAGGGATTCCCAGGTGTCAGTGGGGATATTGCACTTTTTCAAGGAGGCTTTGAGGGTGTCCTTGAAGCGTTTCCTTTGCCCACCTGGGGCTCACTTGCCGTGTCGGAGCTCCGAGTAGAGCGCTTGTTTTGGGAGTCCCGTATCAGGCATGTGAATGACATGGCCCGTCCAGCAGAGCTGATCGAGCATGGTCAGTGCTTCAATGCTGAGGAGGTTGGCCTGAGCGAGAACGCTGATGTTGGTGCACCTATCCTGCCAATGGATTTGCAGGATCTTGCGGAGGCAATGTTGGTGGTACTTCTCCAGTGCTTTGAGGTGCCTGCTGTACATAGTCCATGTCTCTGAGGCATGAGCTTGGTACCGGGTTTGAAGTCCTGGTCTTCAAACACACTCTTCCTCAGGCGACTGAAGGCTGCACTGGCGCACTGAAGGCGGTGTTGGACTTCATCATCGACGTCAGCCCTGTTGACCATGGTTCCAAAGGTATGGAAAATAGTCCACGTTGTCTAAGGCCTCGTCGTGGATTTTGATTATCGGGGAGCAGTGCTATGTGGCGGGAGTATGTTGGTAGAGCACCTTTGTCTTACGGATGTTTAATGTAAGGATCATGCCCTCATACACTTCAATGAAGGTGTTGATGATGGCTTGGAGTTCGGCCTCCGAGTGTGCGCAGATGCAAGCGTTGTCTGCCAAGACATCGGTGGTAAGTCAGTGACAGTGGTTGGGACGACCTTGGATCTGGCCTGGAGGCGGCGGAGGGTGAACAGTTTCCCGTTTGTTCTGTAGATTAGCTCCATTCCAGCGGGGAGCTTACTGAGGGTGAGATGGAGCATTGTAGCAAGGAAGAATGAGAAGAGCGTTGATGCAATGATGCAGCTCTGCTTGACCCCGGTCCGAACTTGAATTGGGTCTGTGGTGGATCATTGGTCAGGATCACAGCTTGCATGTTGTCATGAAGCAGGCGAAGGATGGTGACAAACTCTTGGGGGCATCCGAATTTGAGGAGGACGCTCCATAATCCCTCATGGTTGACAGTGTTGAAGGCCTTTGTGAGGTCAAAGAAGGCCATGTACAGGGGTTGGTGCTGTTCACTCCATTACTCTTTGATTTGCCGCGCGGTGGATCATGTCCATTGTGCCCCTTAGTGAGCGGAATCCACATTGTGAATCTGGGAGGAGTTCTTCAGCCACTGGGAGAAGCTGATTGCAGAGAAATCTTGCAATGACTTTCCCTGTGGCAATCGGACTTGTCGCCTTTCTTGAAGATGGTCATGATTACCACGTCTCTGAGATACCCTGGCATGCTTTCCTCCTTTCAGATGAGAGAAATCTGTGAGAGAAAATGAGAGATTGTGTATTAGCGGCAAAAGTGTTTCTCCACCATGTTTTAGTGCTTCGGTGGGGATTCCATCTACTCCTGAGGCCTTGTTGTTTTTCATTTGTCGGATAGCCTTTTCTACCTCCTGTCGAGCTGGGGTTGTGCTGAGATGGTGTCGGGTAGCATGCTGCAGGATGGAGTTGAGGACACATACGTCGAAGTCAGAGTCTCGGTTGAGGAGGTCTTCGAAGTGCTTCTTCCAGCAAGCACTGACTGCCTCTCTGTCCTTGATGAGTACCTTTCCCTTCTTGGCCAGCAGTGGGGTAGGGCCTTGGGTGTTTCGACCGTAGGTGGTCTTGACTGCGCTGAAGAATCCACGCATGTCGTAGTTATCGGCTAGTTGCTGTATCTCCACCCACCATCTGTTCTTTAGGTTGCGAGTTTTTTGTTGGACCTCGGTCTTCAGACGTCTGTAGAGCTACTTTCTTGGTTAACTTGATTATAACTGTTGTTCTATATGTTCCCCTTTTTGCTCTCAACTAAAGCTGCTTTGCAATTTATAACTAGCTTCCCTCGCTTAATAAATGTGCAATAGATATAAATATCTGGCCAAAATCAGAAGGAAATGCAATTGTTTCAAGCCTGGGTTACAGTACCATGCAAGTATATATAGGGCAGTGTTAGTCAACTCCCATAAAAGTAAAATGGTCAGATCACTCATGGGAGCATCAGAATCCGAGAATACTCAAATTTGTAACGACCAGTTAGCCACATGATATTTGTCATCATTTGTGGAATATGTGCTCCAAGTAGTTTGTACTTGTACAATTTTTCTATTACATCTGTAATCTCAGCTGGCGCCTCTTCAGAGCCCAGTCTGCTGCTCCTTAAAAGTCAACTTGGCTCAGTTGGAAACTGCATTACTGGGCCAGAAAGTTGTGGATTAAGATCTCATGCCAGTACTTGGCTCATAATCTAGGCTGATGCTCCAGTGCAGTCCTGATGGAATTCTTACTTGCTGTATTTTGAATGTGACATTAAACTGACCTCCAATCTGCCTGTTAAGATAGATATTAAAGATCCTTTGGGACTACTCAAAGAAGACCAACCAATAACCTGGATATTAACAGAGGCAGGTTGCCTACCTAACTAACAGCACTGTGGGAGTACCTTCACAGACTGCAGCGGTTCAAGAATGTGGCTCACCACCACCTTCTCAAGGGCAAGGGATGGGCAATAAATGCTGGCCTTGTCACTAATGCCCACATCCCGTGGATAATTTTTTTTTAAACCGGCCCCCTGGGAACTTGTTGGCTTCCCATTCCTTGTTCTGTTTCCGTTAAAGTGGGTGAGTTGGAGTTGGTTTAGGATTAAAAAATTTTTAACATCTGACTCAACCCCAACGCACCCATTTTTGAGTGTTAAAATTCAGCCCCTAGTCTTTGAGAGGGGATGCCATAGCTTGTTTTATTGGCAGCTCTTCTGGCAACTCATAGACAAGGGGAGTTGTCAAGAACCAAGCCCAAGCTTGCTCTGGGGACGGGAAGGATATGAAAAATGATCCACATGCTGGCAGTCAGATGGCCAGAGTTCTGCACCACAACATGAACACTTTCGGAGCCATTTCCAGTCAAAACACGGTATATAAAGATCAGAAAGAAAAATGCAGATGAGGAAGGGCATTCGACCCACATGGCTCATCCTCATAACAATCTACAATCCTCATCACAACATGCAACTATCTCTTAAATAACTTGACAGTCTTTGTCTCAACGAACCTACCAACGGTATTGATCACTGCATGAAAAAATGCTACCTAACACATGACCAGAACTTGCCTTTTGCCAATTTATACCTATGTCCATTTGTCTTGCAGTTGAGGATTAACTTAAAATCATGCTCCAAATGTACCTGTTCTACTCAACATAATATCTCTATCCCTTTCATCTGCCTCCTTTCGAGGCTGAAGAGGCTAAGTTCTACCCTGTCTTGATCACTCAATCCTGTGACATTAGGGATCAAACTCGCAATCCTTTATTACCTCCATGGCTTCGATGGTTCCCTTGTATCTAAATCACCAGACCTGAAAACAGAATTGAAGGAATGGCCTGGCCAGACAACTGGTACAGTTTCACCAAAATAGCCTCGGACTTGTACTCTACCGATTTGATAATATAGTTTTATTGACTAATACTCCCAGAATTCCCTCAGCTCATTCAATATCATTCATTGAATGTGTCTCCAGTGTTTCTTCCAATGTGCGATTCCTTGCAATTGTCTGTATTCCATCTGCCATTGTTATGCCCACTTGCACATTTTGTTTGACTCCTCTCCAGACCACATTGAGAGAATAAATTTGTTCCAAGAATCGTGTTGATCTCCCAGAGTAGCATTAAATTAATTTCCTTTGTGACTTTAAATATGTTGTTACATAGCAACAGTTGCTGCACTTCAAAATTAATTCATTGTGTGTGGAGTATTTTTTTTAGATGTTTTGAAGTAATAAGGAAGTACCAGACTGATTCCCCAATCGGGAAATCTCAGCAAAGAGTGGCTCTCCCGGGGAATGCGGTTCAGGAAACTGCAGGTGCACATTCCTGATTTGCATTTAAGTTAACTGATGGGAAAATCAAAATTGTCTGCCCGGTTTCCCAATCAATGCTCATTGTAAGCACTGTTCTTCACCGTGAGCATCCAAACAGAGGAACAGCCTTTACACAAATGCAAGTATTATTATTATAAGAAGGAATGCACATTTATATAGCCCCTTATTGCACGCTTAAAGTATCCCAATGTGCTTTACTACCGATGCATTTCTAAAAACAATTCAATCATGTAGGGAAACAACTAAAATTGGGCACGACAAGGCCCCACAAAAAGAATATTGGGAAAACTCCCTGCGATCGATAGTGTCATGGGATCTTTCATATACACCTGAACAGGCAGGCAGGGAATTTAATTAATGTCCCATCTGAAAGATACATCTTCAGCATTTTCAGCACTATACTGAAGTTGCAGCCAAGTTCTGGATTGGGTCTTAAAAGAAGTGGCTGCAGTGGATGCATTGGTTGTAATCTACCAAAATTCCCTGGATTCTGTGGAGGTCCCAGCAGATTGGAAAACCGCAAATGTGACGCCCCTATTTAAAAAAATGGAGGCAGACAGAAAGCAGGAAACTATAGATCAGTTAACCTAACATCTGTTGTTGGGAAAATGCTGGAGTCCATTATTAAGGAAGCAGTAGCAGGACATTTGGAAAAGCATAATACAGTCAAGCAGAGTCAGCATGGTTTTATGAAAGGGAAATCATGTTTGACAAATTTGCTGGAGTTCTTTGAGCAGGGTGGATAAGGGGGAACCAGTGGATGTGGTGTATTTGGATTTCCAGAAGGCATTTAATAAGGTACCAAATAAAAGGTTACTGCACAAGATAAAAGTTCACTGGGTTGGGGGTAATATAGTAGCTTGGATAGCGGATTGGCTAACTAACAGAAAACAGAGAGCCGGGATAAATGGGTCATTTTCCTGTTGGCAAACAGTAACTAGTGGGGTACCACGGGGATCGGTGCAGGAGCCTCAACTATTTACAATTTATATTAATGACTTGGATGAAGGGATCGAGTGTAATATAGACAAGTTTGCTGATAGATGGGAAAGCATGTTGTGATCAGAACACAAAAATTTTTCAAAGGGATATAGACAGGCTAAGTGAGTGGGCAAACATTTGGCAGATGGAGTATAATGTGCGAAAGTGTGAGGTTATCCACTTTGGCAGGAAAAATAAAAAAGCTAATTATTATTTAAATAGAGATAAATTACAAAAGGCTGCTGTACAGGGGTACCTGGGGGCTCTTATGCATGAAACACAAAAAGTTAGTATGCCAGGTACAGCAGGTAATCAGGAAGGCAAATGGAATGTTGGCCTTTATTGCAAAGAGGATGGAGTATAAAAGCAACTGTACAGGGTATTGGTAAGGCCACACCTAGAGTACTGCGTACAGTTTTGGTCTCCTTACTTAAGGAAGGATATACTTGCATTGGAGGCAGTTCAGAGAAGAGTTCACTAAGTTGATTCCTGAGATGAAGGGGTTGACTTATGAGGAAAGGTTGAGTAGGTTGGGCCTATACTCATTGTTTAGAAGAATGATAGGTGATCTTATTAAAACATATAAGATACTGAGGGGGTTCGACAAGGTAGATGCAGAGAGGATGTTTCCCCTCGTGGGGGAATCTGGAACTAGGGGGCATAGTTTCAGATTAAGGGGTAGCCCATTTAAAACTGAGATGAGGAGGAATTTCTTCTCTCAGAGGGTTATAAATCTGTGGAATTCTCTGCCCCAGAGAGCTGTGGAGGCTGGGTCATTGAATATATTTAAGGTGGAAATAGACAGATTTTTCAACGCTAAGGGAGTGAAGGGTTATGGGGAGTGGGCAGAGAGGTGGAGCTAAGCCCAAGACCAGATCAGCCATGATCTTATTGAATAGCGGAGCAGGCTCGAGGGGCCAAATGGTCAATTCCTGCTCCTATTTCTTATTTTCTGATTCAGAAGAGAGAGCATTATCAGCTGAGCCAAGCTGATGCCTGAAGGGAATTAAACGGGTGTGTTACCTCTGACCGTGTCTTTGTTCTTTAAAATGGTCCCGTTTGTTAATCAGTAATTGTTGAGTGTCTGGGATCTGGTTAACGTTAAATGTTGCCCTTTGCAGATATTGGTTGCTTGCGCTCTGAGGTAAGTGCATTCAGTGGTGAAGGTGGGCAGGTGCTCAGGGACATATCAGCTGTTCCTATCAGGTTCTGCCCTTTCAGTGTTAAATATTCAAGTAGTACTAAGTCAAAAATCAACATTCATATTGAATTGTGTGTAGAAATTGGTGTTTTGATTAAACAGATATGTTTGGATAAGAGAGATTACGTGAAGGTAAACCACTGCATTTTAAGATATATTTTTGTTGCTATTTTGATTTTTATGAGTAGCTTAATTAATGTATTTACTTTAGTCTTGCAGTTTTTTTTCACTGTATGCCTTTGATTGTGTAGTGATGGTTATTCGACAAATTTGGTTTCCATGGTGAGCAGTAGTACAGACACTGAGAGCAGCCGGGAGAGTGTTTGTTTATTGTTATGTTTAGTGTAAGAGGGATTTACTTCATCACCATAGATAGACTAACAGTGATAATTAAACTGGAGTTGTTTCAGCAGAGATTTAAAAAAAAGACAAAGTGGTGAATTTTAACCCCCATAAACGGATAGGTTGGGGTCGGGTGAGATGTTAAAGTTTTTAAATGTCTAACCCGCCTCCTAGCCACCCATTTCCAGGTTTAACAGAGGCAGAACAAGGTGTGGGCAGCAATCTCCTCCCAAGGGACAGGATGGCAATTTTAATATTTTAATGAGGCTGACAGCCTCTCACTTAACCTGCTTTGCCTCAATTTTAGCTCGCACTTCTAGGCTGGCAACTAGGCGGGGGATGGGGTGGCGAACAGTTAAAATGGAGCGGAGGGACTCCTTTCCCACCCCAATCTGGCAGACTCCAATTTTAAATTGCAGGCGGCAAGGACACCTGCCCCAAGCTGGTGGGGTCCTCTTTAATTACAAGCACAAACCTGCCATGAACAGCAGCCAGGGCCAGAAGATGCCCAGCGAGATTAGTTTTATTTTACTTTCCTCGTGGGCCAGGAGGAGCAGGAGTGCTGCTCCGGGCCTCACAAGGAGAACGTGAGCCACCCCTGCTCTAGGCGCCCACCCCACTCCTGACAGGGATTCCCATCCAGGAGACCTCCAATGGACTTACCTTGTGCTGGAGACTGTCCCTGCCTTCTGACCACCCGAATTTCTGCTCCATACCCACTGTCCAGACGGTAATACCTGCCAGGTTTGGGCAGGAGTCTGACCTTGGATATGTAAATGAGGCCCAGGAGTTAAAATCCCTCCAGCCATGGCATGCAAGCTTGTCGTTCGCTCTGGCACCACCCCCAACCACGATCCCGTCCTGAGTTAAAATCGAGGCCCATGATTCTACAAGCAACAATGAGATAAATATCCTATTAACTTGTTTTTAAGTGGTGTTGATTGAGGGAGCAATGTGTTGGGAAGGGCACTTTTTTTAATAGTGACATGAAATCTTTCGGGTGTACTTAAATCAACAGACCAGATGTCTGTTTAACATCACCTCCTACAATGAAGCACTACTTCAGCACTGCATTGGAATAGCATCCTCAATAATGTCCTCAAGTCCCGATGTGGGCCTTAAACCCATAATTCTTCTGCTCCAGAAGCAAGAGTGATTGCAACTGAGCGAAGCTGACATTAAAGGGTAAATCTTGCTGCTGGGAAGTACGTGACTTAAAATCAGGTGCATAATCTTGCCAAACCCTTTCTGTTCATGTAAGCCCTGGGGTTGATATAAGGAGGTCTGATACCCAGATTGTTGGCAGCTTCAATGCTTTGCACTTAGGGTAATCCTGCCACCTGGTGAGATGCCAATGCTCTGTCCACCTGATGCCTCCTTTCCATAGGGGCATGTCACCTGTGGTAGCTTGGGAATCATAGAATGGTTACAGCACACAAGGAGGCCATTCGGCCCCTCGTGCTCATGCCGGCTTTTTAAGAGCAATTCCCCGCCCTTTCCCTGTAGCCCTGCAATTTTTTTTCCTTCAGGTACTTTCCCAATTTCCTTTTGAAAGCCACGATTGAATTGGCCTCCACCACCCTCTCAGGCAGTAAATTCCAGACCCTAACCTCTCACTGCATAAAAAAGTTATTCCTCATGTCGCTTTTGGTTCTTCTGCCAATCACCTTAAATCTGTATCCTCTGATTCTTAACCCTTCGTCAATGTGAAGAGTTTCTCTCTATCTACTCTGTCTAAACCCCTCATGATTTTGCACACCTCTATCAAATCTCCTCTAGATCTTCTCTGCTCTAAGGAGAACAACCCCAACTTCTCCAGTCTATCTGCGCAGCTGAAGTCCCTCATCCTGAAACCATTCTTGTTAATTTTTTCTGCAACCTTGCTCAGACCTTCAGAACCTTCCTAAAGTGCGGTGCCCAAAATTGGACACAATACTCCAGTTGAGGCCGAACAATGTTTTATACAGGTTCATCATAACTTCCTTGCTTTTTGTACTCTATGACTCTATTTATAAAGCCCAGGATTTTTAACCACTTTCTCAATCTGCCCTGCCACCTTCAACGATTTGTGCACATATACCCCCAGGTCTCTCTGTTAATGCGCTCCCTTTATAATTATACCCGTTAGTTTATATTGCCTTTCCCTGTTTTTCCTACCAAAATGTATCACTTCTCACTTTTCTGTGTGAAATTTCATCCGCCACATGCCCGCCAATTCCACCAGCCTGTCTATGTCCTCTTGAAATCTATCACTATCCTCCTCACTGTTCACTATGTTTCCAAATTTTGTGTCATCTGCAAATTTTGAAATTGTGCCCCTGTACACCCATATCCAAATCATTAATATTTATCAAGAAAAGCAGTGGTCCTAGAACCGATACCTGGGGAACACCATTGTAGTCCTTCCTCCAGTCCGAAAAACGCATTCACCACTACTCTCTGTTTCCTGTCACTTAGCCAATTTCGTATTCATGCTGCCACTGTCCCTTTTATTCCATGGGCTTCAATTTTGTTGGCAAGCCTATTATGTGGCACTTTATCAAACGCCTTTTGGAAGTCCATGTACATTATGTCAGCCGAATTGCCCTCATCAACCTTCTCTATTACCTCGTCAAAAAAACTTAATCAAGTTAGTTAAACCCGATTTGCCTTTAACAAATCCATGCTGGCTTTCCTTAACTAATCCAAACTTGTCCAAGTGACAGTTAATTTGACCCAGATTATAATTTCTAAAAGCTTCCCCATCACCGAGGTTAAACTGACTGACCCATACTTGCTGGGTTTATCCTTACATCCTTGTTCAAAAAAGGGCGTAATGTTTGTAATTCTCCAGTCCTCTGGCACCCCGTATCTAAGGAGGACAGGACGATTATGGCCAGTATCTCTGCAATTCCCACCTTTACTTTCCTCAGCATCCTAGGATGCATCCCATCCGATCCTGGTGACTTATCTACTTTAAGTACAGCCAACTTTTCTGGAACCACCTCTTTATCAATTTTAAGCCCATCTAACATCTTAGTTACCTTCTCTTTCACTATGACTTTGGCAACATCTTCTTCCTTGGTAAAGACAGATGCAAAGAACTCATTTAGTACCTCAGCCATGTTCTCTGCCTCCATGCTCAGATCTCCTTTATGGTCCTTAATCGGCCTCACCCCTCTTACGACCCATTTACTATTTATATGCCTATAGAAGACTTTTGGCCAGTCTACTCTCATACTCTCTCTTTGTCCCTATGATTCTATGTGTGCACTGCAAACTGCTTGATGTGGCAGGTCTCCTGTGGTAGCTTGGGAAGGTGAATTTTTCATACTACCTGATCCTTCCATGTCTTTACTGTCCAGAATTTGCATCTTGTTTATTTATTTTATTTGCAGAAGATGATGACATTCAAAAGGTGCCACAATGTCTGATCTTGTCTGTAAATGAGTGACACACCGTAAATAAAATCCTTTATTTTACACCTCCAAGAACAGTGTGCCATGCAGCTTTGTCACAATGGGAAACTGTGCAAAAGGGCAATGGGTGTATACAGTGCTTTAACTGGTATCTCCTAGAGAGTGTGGGAGCTCCCAATTTAGGTTTGTGACATGCTTAATGGCATGCACAAGAAGACTGCAACAATGAGAAGCTTACTTATGTTTACATTGCTCCTGCAGCAGGATGTTATAGGGAGCAGTGATGTCCACATGTCTCCACTATGCCATTGTGAACAGCGAGTCCACTTTCCTGCCGCCATCACAACTTGGCTTTTAGGAGAGCTGTTGCCTCACCAGAATTTACACTTCCTAGGCAAATGTGCTGCAGACCAAGCTCTCGGGGCAAGTTTTTCATGTGCCAGTAGTCTATTCAAATTAGGGGAAGGAGTTATCATCATAAAATTTGGCATGGCCTGCTTTCTGAGCTGCCAGTGCAAGCCATGGGCCAGCTCATCCCTATTTCTACCACTCCAGCAAATTTTGGGTTTGTGATGTTGTTGTGTTAAAGATGACGCAGTAACCTGAGGTGTGGGAACTATTTCCTGGATCACACTTGTTCAGAATCTGAATGTGAACTAACCAATTTGATGGCTGTGATCACAACAGCCCAGTTGATTTGATATTTTGAGTCCAACGTAGTTACTCATCCTCTGTCTCATTCCCTGTGGTATTGTATTATCTTCCATTAATCATTACTCTCAGGTGAGCTCAATGCCTGCCCTGGAGAATATGGTGTGTGCTACAGTCACTGTCTGCTTCAGGTGCTGCCAGGCCTAGCTGACAAAGAAAACATTGAGAATCATCTGACTGCTGAAAAATCCTTCAGTTTATGAAATCCACTCCTTTTATTTCATAGATCATCTTTCAAGTATTATTTTCAATGGTAAGTGTTACAGAAATGTGTACAAATACAGGGTTTGGAACTAAAAATGATGACTTATTTTATTTTGGTCTTCTTGAGTGATGGGTTCTAGTTAGGGGTATCTAATTGAAGGTCGGATCCATCAAAGACAGAATCTTTTTGGTTAGAATTAAGGTACAATGGAGGAGCTATTACGCTGCTGGGTGTGTGCTACACGGCACCAAATAGTGGGAAGGCGACAGAGGAGCAAATTTTCAGGCAAATTGTAGAAAGATGCAAGAACTTGAAATAGTGATAATGAGGAATTTCAATTATCTTAATCTAGACTGATAAAATACCAGTGCAGAGGGCAAAGAGGGGGAGGAATTCATGAAATGTGTACAGGAGAACTTTCTTGATCAGTGTATTTCCAGCCCAATGAGGAAGGAAACAGTGCTGAATCTAGTTCTGGGGAATGAAGTGAACAATTGGAGCATGTTTCAGTGGGGGAGCATTTGGGAAACAGTGATCACAATCATTAGGGTTAGAGTAGTTCTGGAAAAGGACAAGGAAAAGTCAAATGTGAAAATACTCAACTGGAGGAGAGCTAATTTCATTGATGGGAGGGAAAGGAATCTGGCCCGGGTGGATTGGAATCAAAGATTGGCAGATGAGATAGTTCGGGTACAGATAAGACACATTCCCACGAGGGGAAAAGGAAGGGCATCCAAAGCTGTAGCTCTCTGGATCACTAAAGATCTGGGGCTAGAAATTGCTCCTCTCAGCGCCACTCTGTAGCGCCATTAAATGGCACTAAAATACCGGCCGCTGCTCTTTTTCCAGCTGGTGGCGGTTCCCACGGTGGCCGCCATATTAGTCCTTACCTTTGCGTTACTGGTAAACACCAGCGCCATGCTGGAAAAAATGGCGGTGTGGTGACATCAATTGGCGTGCAATGCCGACTTAAGATCACTAACGCAAACTTCGACCCTAGCGTTGAATTCAGCGCTGGGTTCTAAGCAGGTTAACCTGGCATGCAAGCAGGCTGACAGTGGCAATGTCTACAATTCTTAAAGGGGTACACACATCCTTCAGGTAAGTTTGGATTTAAGCTTTAGGACTGTTTTTTTTATTTTATTGAAGTAGTGGCTTGTTGCAATACATATGAAAAGTTTTTTGTAAGTGTGTAGGGAGTGCTGCTGGATGCTTGCAAGGGCTCGGTCATTAATTCGGGACAAAATTAATTGGCACTTGAAAAAATATGGGTTAATAAATGAAAGCCAGCACTGATTTGCTATAGGTAAATTGTGTTTGACTAACTTGATTGAGTCCTTTGATGAAGTGATGGAGATGATAATAAGGGTAATACGGTTGATGTTGTGTATATAGGCTTTCAAAAAGCATTTGCTATAGTACTACATAATAGACTTGTTACTAAAATTGAAATCCATGGAAATAAAGGGGCAGATACAAAATTGGCTAAGGGACAGAAAGCAGAGAGTAGAGGTGAGTTGTTGTTTTTCAGACAGGAGAGAAGTGTGCAGTGGTGTCCCCAGGGGTTGGTGTTGAGACCACTGTTCTTTTAGATATACAGATGATGCAAGGCTTGGAAATGTAGTGAACAGTGAGGAAGATAGTAACATTTCAGGAGGATGTAGACAGACTAATGAAATGGATAGACACATGGCAGATGAAATTTAAAGCAGCAAAGTGTTAAGTGATGTATTTTGGTAATAAGAAAGAGGGGAGGCAATATAAACAAAATGGTATAATTTTAAAGGGGTGCCGGAGCCCAAAATTATTTTATAAACACGTAAACAGTAAAAGGATAATCAAAGAAAGGATTGGGCTAATTTAGGGACCAAAAAACAGATGATCCTGTGGAGACAGAGGGCATGGCTAAGGTACTAAATGAGTGCTTTGCATCTGTATTCACTAAAGAAGAGAATGTGGCAGCGCTCAAAGTAGAAAAGTCACCCAATCCACAGAGGTTAGATGTAGGCCAGGTTGCTGAGGAAAGTAAGGGTTGAAATTGTGGAGGCTTGGGCCATAAGCTTCCAATACTCCTTAGATATGGGAGTGGTGCCAGAGGACTAGAAGATTGCAAATGTTGAAACCCTGTTCAAAAAAGTGGATAAACCCAACAATAGAGGAGAACGACCTGGGGATGTACATACCCTGGATTCTGGGGAGGTCCCAGCTGATTGGAAAACTGCAAATGTAATGCCCCTCTTTAAAAAAGAAGGCAGACAAAAAGCAGGAAACTATAGACCAGTTAGCCGAACATCTGTGGTTGGGAAGATGTTGGAGTCCATTATTAAAGAAGCAGTAGCAGGACATTTGGAAAAGCTAAATTCGGGCAGGCAGAGTCAGCATGGATTTATGATGGGGAAGTCATGTTTGACAAATTTGCTAGAATTCTTTGAGAATGTAATCAACAGGGTGGATAAAGGGGAACCAGTGGATGTGGTGTATTTGGACATCCAGAAGACATTTGACAAGGTGCCACATAAAAGGTTACTGCACAAGATAAAAATTCACGGGGTTGGGGGTAATATATTAGCATGGATAGAGAATTGGCTAATGAACAGAAAACAGAGAGTCAGGATAAATGATTCATTCTCGGGTTGGCAATCAGTAACCACGCAGGGATCAGTGCTGGGACCCCAACTATTTACAATGTATATTAACGACTTGGAGGAAGGGACTGAGTGTAACGTAGCCAAGTTTGCTGATGATACAAAAATGGGAGGAAAAGCAATGTGTGAGGAGGACACAAAAAATCTGCAAAAGGACATAAACAGGCTAAGTGAGTGGGCAAAAATTTGGCAGATGAAGTATAACGTTGGAAAGTGTGAGGTCATGCACTTTGGCAGAAAAAAATCAAAGAGCAAGTTATTATTTAAATGGAGAAAGATTGCAAAGTGCTGCAGTACAGCAGGACCTGGGGGTACTTGTGCATGAAACACAAAAGGTTAGTATGCAGGTACAGCAAGTGATCAGGAAGGCCAATGGAATCTTGGCCTTTATTGCAAAGGGAATGGAGTATAAAAGCAGGGAAGTCTTGCTACAGTTGTACAGGGTATTGGTGAGGCCACATCTGGAATACTGCATGCAGTTTTGGTTTCCATATTTATGAAAGGATATACTTGCTTTGGAGCCAGTTCAGAGAAGGTTTGCAAGGTTGATTCCAGAGATGAGTGGGTTGACTTATGAGGAAAGGTTGAGTCGGTTGGGCCTCTACTCATTGAAATTCAGAAGAATGAGAGGTGATCTTATTGAAACATATAAGATTATGAGGGGGCTTGACAAGATGGATGCAGAGAGGATGTTTCCACTGATAGGGGAGACTAGAACTCGAGGGCATAATCTTAGAATAAGGGGCCGCCCATTTAAAACTGAGATGAGGAGAAATTTCTTCTCTGAGGGTTGTGGATCTGTGGAACATTGAATAAATTTAAGACAGAAATAGACAGTTTTTTAAACGATAAGGGGAATAAGGGGTTGTGGAGAGATTTCAGGGAAGTGGACCTGAGGCCATTATCGGATCAGCCATGATCGTATTAAATGGCGGAGCAGGCTCGAGGGGCCATATGGTCTATTGCTCCTATTTCTTATGTTCTTATGTACACAAATCTTTGAAGGCTGTTAAAAAATTTACATTTGGATTCTTGGCTTTATAAATAGAAGCATAGGGGCCGAAATTGTCCCGCACTGGGTTTGGTGCGCATAATTTGAATTAAGTGAAAAGTTAATGCCGGCCAAGATGGGCGTGAGGTTGTAATTTCGGCACTTTGTTTCCCAAATCGGTTGGAGCGCTAAATGGCCTCCACGTGGCGCTGGAGGTGGTGAAAATGTGCAGCCAATTTCAGGGGAATTTCATTCACTCATAATGAGTCACCTGGTCATTGGGCTTCTTAAAGGGGATGCTTTGCAGGTTTGTTCTGCTGATTCTCTTGTTCTTCCCATTTGAATAGTTGCTTAGTGGGGGCTGAAATGTCAGCTGTGAGAGGCAACACAAGGGCCACACGTTTCTCAGACGCTGAATTAGAGACACTCTTGGGGGCAGTGGAGGACAGGAGGCGCATCCTTTTCCCTCCCGCTGGGAGGCCCGCTCCACAGCTTCTCTGAACATATCTGGGCAGAGGTGGCTGCCGAGTTTCGGGCACCTCTGTCCTTGACTGCACACCCGCACAGTGTCGCAAAAAGTTCTGCGAATGAACTCGTCTGGTCAAACTGAGTACATGTTCCCTCAACTCTTACCTATGAACCGATGAGCCTCTTTCTGTTCCCACAACTCTTACAAGGCAGCCTCTGTGCAGACTCAGCAAACCAGCATTTAACTCTGGATGTGTGCCTACTCACAGTGTTTGCCTCATTTGATGCTTTGCTTAGAATCGCAGTTGCTTAAGCTGCCCATGCATTTCTTCCACACACATAACTGCACTGTGAGTCTCACCAAGCTTCCTTTCTTTTGCAGGCCAAGATGGAAATAACAGGCTGCAGCAGCAGTAAACAGGAGTGGGGGGGTTGGGGTGGAGATCCTGAACTGCGCCAGCTCACAGACCTGGAGGAGCGAGTCCTTCACCTTATTTTGCCCGCAGGTGGCCGTGGCAGTGGGGACTGCCGAGCCCATTGGAGCCAACGTTGGTAAGTGAAACCCTTCTCATCCCACCTTCCATTTAAAGCAGAAGGCCTTATCATTTAGCCGCTCCACATTCTGACCAGTTTTCCTCCTGCATGCCTTCCCTCACCTTAACACCACTCTTGTGCCATTTGTGTTTTCAGACAATGCTCTGCCTGTGGCCCAGCCTGTGCCTGAGCCCCCCAACACAGTCTGCAAGGAGAAGAAATGGAGGAGGTGGAAGAGGACAACGATCCAAGCACCGCGTCACTACTTCTCACACAGTTCTGATACTGGGAGTACGTGGTCGTTGCAGTTGAGCTTAGGAGAGGGGTCTGCACTGGGTGATGCACCGGGGCCTATCGGGCTGCAGCGGGGACAAGGGGTAAGGCAAGCGTGGGAGCCAGCTCCCTGGAGGGCGAGTTCGCGCAGCAAATTCTGTTCCACAGGACTCGGATGAAGACCTCGTTGAGGAGGCGTTTGAACAAAGGGTGATGGCCTTGCACTCCAACATGATAGGGGCAATGGCAAGGGTGTCCGAGAACCTGTTGCAAGTGGTAAGGAGCATGGAGGAGTCCGCCTACTGCACTTTAGACAGCTCTGCGCACACCATGGAGCCCATCATTGCCAGTGTGCAGATGATGGTGGACTCCTAGATGGACAGTGCGTCTCATGGGCGATGTGGCAGCTTCGATTAGGGCATAGGCGGAAGCAACGCAGCGCCTTTCTGCTGCAATAGAGTCAATGGCTGCTCGCATGGATGTTCAGACTGCTCTCATGCAGTCTCGGCATGATGCCATGCAAGCCTTGACTGCTGCCATCACCACTAGGTCCGTCACAGTCCACTGGGGATCACACGGTACCGCAGTAGACCACCAATCTGTGCTGCATCAGATTGGTGCGGAGGCTGAAGTGCAGCCCCGGAGGAGTGGCACTGGGGTCAGTGGAGCAAGAAACTGCTGCCCTCTCTCAGACGACAACATTTCTGATCCCACCACTGCCACTCCATCATTGCAAGTATCCACAGCTGTCACCTAGCCAGCCCAGACTGCTGCCGCCCAGCCTGAGGTGCTTCAGTCTGCAGCCGGGCCTTCCAGGCCCAGAGCTGGTCGAGGGCATCCTAGAAGGCCATTTGTAGTCTCTGGCCCTGACATACAGCAAGCAGCCTTCCACCAGCCATGCTGCAGCCACAGGGGACACACTGCGGCATAGTATTAGTGTAGGTTTATGTAAAAGGGGATATAATGAGATGTATATTATGGTGATGTTGCACTTTTTACACACAAATGTTGATTCTCATCGTTTGTTGTATCTCATTTCATTTTTGGGCATGTGATATGAAAGGAAGGACTCATTGATGTGTTTATGGGAAGGCATAAAGTAAGCAGTAAGTGGCGAAGACTTTATTGGAACCGAGATCTTATGAGACCTCCCTTGCAGTATCCGGATGCTGTCAGTGCATCCTGCCTGCCAGCTGTGCCTCCTCCTGCAGCTCCTCATTCTCCTGCTGCTGCTCCTCCTCCTCCTGGTCGTTCTGCTCCTCCTCTTTCCAAGGTGCAACGGCTATGTCTTCGGGCAATGGCTGTGCCCTCATGATTGCCAGGTTGTGAAGCATGCAGCAGACGCCGACGAATAGAGACACCTGGTCAGGCAAGTATTGCAGGACTCCTCCTGAGTGGTCAAGGCAGCGGAACTGTTGCGTCAGCATTCTGATGATCTGCTCAATGATGCTTCCTGGTGGCAGCATGACTGTCATTGTAAGAGTGCCGTGCAGGAGTGGTGGGATTGCAGAGGGGAGTCATGAGCCAGCTGCATTGCGGGTAGCCCTTGTCTCCGAAGAGCCGGCCAGATGCTACATTAGGTGGTTGGAACAGAGCTCGCACATCTTCCAGCGCAGGATGAAGACATCGTGGCTGCTGCCAGGACAGCAGGCATTAATGGCCATCATTGTGCATTTGTGGTCGCACACTAACTGCACATTGAGCGAGTGGTATCCTTTTCGCTTTCGAAAGATCTCAGGATTGCAGTGCGGAGCCCTCAAGGTGACGTGTGTCCAGTCTACAGCACCCTGCACCATGGGGAAGCGTGTCATCCTGACAAAGCCAGTTGACAGCTCCAGAAATTAGATATATTCCATCCTCTGTGACATCACTGATAGAGTATTCAAACAGGCTCATTTAGACAGACTGTGAAAATTCACAGACCCCCAAGTGAAGGCTACTACATGCAGTTCGGCATGTTGCATTAACTCATCAATCAACTTGACATTTTCGGACCTTGGGTAGTGAGCCAATAAGGTCAAAGAAGTCAAGTTCTTTTCTGTAAATTGATCCAGGTATAAAATACAGCCATTTTGACCATGTGTCTCAGTAAGACAAAGAAACTGGCAATCAGCCAGCAGCTTGTTACTCTCTGCCAAGATTAAAAAGTTAAAACTACCATCGGAGTTCGTATTTCATTGGAAATTAAGCGATCTAACAATTTTGGCGCTGCGAACAGGATCGCTGAGGAAAGAAACTGAATTTTGGACATCGGACCTTCATATTGAGGTAAGGACTCCTCTTTTTAAAAAAAAGTCCTCGGTCAAAAGTCTAAGTTCGCCTCTCCTTCTACGCGATTCCGAAAGCCTCCGGTTTGCGAACACTCCAGTTGGTAGTCGGCTCGAGGTCCCATAGACGTCTAAACTTCGGCGGTGTGTTAGTTAATTAATCACCGACCTATTGATCGGCTAGCAGGCCTACGACTCGAGACCCCAGTAAAGAACTCAGTATAATGGTAGCAGGAGATAAGGGCAAAGAATTGCCTACAACTGTTAAAGGTGGGCAGGCACCACCTGAAGTTTCGCTAGATTTAATTCTCGAACAGTTGAAAGAATACATAGAGCAACAATTCAACTTATCTAAAACCTGTATTAAGATCGAACAAAAGTACAGAACCTCCAAAGGACAATGGTCCTTGGACGAGATTAAAAGGGTCTGGGAAAAAACAACCCGTATGAAAAATAAAGAGCGAACTAGATGGTCCCTAGTGGTTATGGGCCAGATCCGAAACCGGAATGAAATTATAATGCGTTCCCAACATGATCAAGAACTGACCAGTACAAAGGATCAATTGCAAGCTGTTTGTGCACAGCTGCGACAGAAAAAGCTTGAACTTGAAAAGCTGGAAGCGGAAGTTAAAGATCTTAAAGGTGAAATTAAAGAATGGAAAAAATCATTAGGTCAAGAGACAATAATAGGAAAAGGAAAATGTATTGATCAATTCCCAGGGTACCCATGTTTGGATAAATTAAAAGCGCAAACCCGAAGACACGACCGAGGAATAGATACGGTTTCTGAATCCTCCGACAATACAGTGTCGGAGGATGATGAAGAATTAGGGGTGTGCTTTGCCCCGTTTAAAAAAAGACGAGTTGTAGTCAAATCAGAAGAGACTGCGGATGAGGGCGGAACCAAAAAAACAAAGAGAAGGGTGTATGCAGAATACTTCGTTCATGCTCCGGCAGACCCAGAGAAAATTGATAAATGGTCCCAAGGAATTGCCCAATCCAAAGAAAGGGGGAGTAAAAACGTGGGACCAATTGGACCGCTTAAGAAATATATATCAACTTCATCCCTGGGACGGAGTGCAAATTTTGACCATAATGGTGCCAAAAACACAGGGAAGAAAATTGCACGACAAAGTAGATGAAGCTTTGGGGCAGAATGAGCAAGAATTAGACGCAGGATGGGAGGCGATTAAACACTGGCTGCAAGCCTCCAGTCCAGCTAAGACAGACTGGGGAAAAATTGCAGCTTGCCAACAGAAAGGAACAGAGGAGGTCCTGGAGTATGACGAGCGGTTTAGATGCACGTGGCTAGAACATTCGAGTATGAATAATACGAATGAGGAAATGGATGAACAAGCGTTTGGACCCCTGAAAGCAGCTTTCGTGGCAGGTCTAAAGCCAGAACTGTCCAAAATGCTTAAGGTAGTGTTACCGGACTGGGAAGATAGAGGAACTACCTTTGCAGCATTGGTGGATCGATGTAACCAATTAGATCGGGATATGGGAGCTAAAGTCCGAGCTGTACAGGCTATGGGATGGAAATCTCAGGATTCCGCTAAACAGTCATTAGGAAAATTACCCGGAAAATGTCATTATTGTGGGAAAGAAGGTCACTGGGCCAAGACATGCAGGGCAAAACAGAAAAGCCGTGGCTGGGGAAGAGGACGCAGCCAGGGATACAATTCAGCCAACAAGCCAGGCTTGTCACAAGATAACGACCTCATAGAAGCATTTAAGCGACTGACAATACAACAACAGAAGGAGTTACTTGGGAAAGCAAAAAACGATTAGAGCCCACCCTGGCCCCCCTCCTCGCACTAATACAACAAAGGGGAGATGGGCTATATATAACTGTGAGGGTAGGCGATAAGGATGTGGACTGTCTTTTAGACACAAGGGCGGAATTAACATGCTTACCCCTACAATATGGAGACTTTTTGCCGTTGGATGGTAGGACACGTACAGCCTATGGAGTTGGGGGCCATAAAATGGAAATTAAAAGGACAACACCGGTACTTATAGGGCTGGGTCCACATGAACTAACCACGCCGGTCTGGATAGGCCCAGTAGATCAACCCCTTTTGGAAATGGACGTTCTAATCCAAATAGATTCATCGTTGCATTTCGAGGATGGTCGGGTGACATGGTCAATTAAAACTTTGAAGAAAGAAGAATTGAAGGAACACCCGATATGGGCTAAAGATAAGAACGATTGTGGCCTACTCCAGATGGAGCCTGCGTCATTTACAGGGACCAAGCCTCCATGCACTAAACAGTATCCCATCAGTCCAACTGCCATCGCGGGAATCTTACCGGTTATTCAGCAATTGGAGAAACAAGGGGTGCTTATTAAAACGCATAGCTCCTCCAATAGTCCCGTGTGGCCGGTACAGAAATCTAATGGGACTTGGCATTTGACTGTCGATTATAGGAAAGCTAACCAGTGTATTGATCAAAAAGCTCCTTTGGTCGCAGATCCCTCCACCATTTTTAATGCCCTCAAACCGGAACATAAATATTTCTCGGTTATAGATATGGCCAACGGATTTTGGTCGGTGCCTCTGGCACCGGAGGTTCGACAGTGGTTTGCTTTCACGGTCCAAGGACAACAGTATACTTGGACCCGGTTACCACAGGGTTTCCACAACAGCCCTACGGTATTCCACATGGCTTTACAAAGCCATTTGCGAGAATTACCTCCCCTGTCATCCACAGTCATCCAATATGTAGACGATATCTTACTAGCTTCAAACACGGAAGAACAGCATGAACAAGATTTACGAGCTTTGCTGGATCACCTTCGGCTGAAAGGACATAAAGCCAGCATCAACAAAGCACAAATATCCCAAGAAGAGGTTGTATACCTGGGACAAAAGATTTCACAAGGAAAGAGAGAACTTACCCAGGATAGAACTGCAGCCATTCGGGCTGCTAAAAAACCCACCACTATTCAGGAACTAAGGTCTTTTTTGGGATTGTGTAACTTTAACAGAAATTGGATTGACTCCTTCACACAGCTTGCTCAGCCACTGAATGATATTTTAAAAGGGAAACGTGCCTCTAAAGAAGCCTGTTTGTTTCCCATATCAGCTGATAATTATCCTGCCATTCACACCCTATCTAAACTAATCTTTTTCTAAAAACAGAGAATTCTGGAAATCTCAGTGGGTCAGGCAGCATCTACATTGGGGAGACCAAGCGTAGATTAGGTGACCGCTTTGCGGAACACCTCCGTTCAGTCCGTAAATGTGCCCCTGAGCTTCCGGTCGCCTGTCACTTTAATTCTCCACTCCACTCCCACTCTGATATCTCCGTCCTCGGACTCCTATACTGTTCCAAAGAAGCTCAACACAAGCTCGAGGAGGAGCACCTCATCTTTCATTCAGGCACTTTACAGCCTTCTGGACTCAACATCGAGTTCAACAATTTCAGAGCATAACCTCTAGCCATCCTTGGCTCCCCACCGCCCCCCCCACCCCACCTCCCCCCCCCCCCCAATCCCCATCTTATGTTTTTTTTCTTTTCTCTTTTTCTCTCTTTGTCTCTAATGGCAGCTGGCTATTACTCCGCCATTCACACCCTATCCAGCTTAACCTTTTTCTAACTTCTGTCATTACCATTTCAATTTGGCCCATCATCCCTTTTGCCTCTAATCTCTCCTGCCTTCCACCCTAACACAGACCTTCCCTTTTGTTCTTTCCTCCTCTCCCCTTTCAGTGCTCCTTATTTTTTTCATTTCAAACATTCACCAGTTCTGACGAAGGGTCATCGACCCAAAACATTAACTCTGCTTCTCTCCACAGATGCTGCCTGACACGCTGACATTTCCAGCATTTTCTGTTTTTATTTCAGATTCCAGCATCTGCAGTATTTTGCGTTTGTCCTGAATTCTTTATTGGATTTATTAGTGCAATATATCATCTGTTGTCCCTACTCATCCACATCTTGGAAAAGATTATTGACTCCTAGATAAAGCACCTTGAAGTCATGCTGCTTGACATTGGTAATGAAGGAGTTATCACGTTTGTATGAAATTCCTTCATCTGCTAGTTTAGCAAGGGTGTTGATCCATTTGTTAAAAATGGGTTAACGCCTTTGTTAAAGTAGGAACAGGAATTTTATATGACTTCATAGTGGCTCCAGTCTTCAGTATACGAAGGAACTCCAAGCCTCATAACCCAGGTATTGCAAACCATTTATCAAAAGCTGAAAACCCCTTCAGTTCTCAAAAGCCTCTGATGCCTCTCACTAATTTTGCTGCTTCTTAGGAATGGGACAGAAATACCAAATGCTGGTTTGATTCATTGATGTCACTCAGGAGTTGCTTACAAGATAAGCTTGCACTGACAGTGGTTTGTCATGCTGAATGGTTCAGGAAGTGAATTACTGATTCTGCTTACCATGGAGAAATGAAAGATGCCAAACTCTATTACTCCCTGTGGAGGCCAGTGAGGGTTTTGGTTGATAGGTTGTGGCAATAACATCAGCTGAGCACATCCATTCTTGCAAGACATCAGTTTGCTGGCAGCTGGGAGCAGTATTTAGTGCAAGATCGCTCCGAGGCTAGAGTTTGGGAAACATCAAGAGAAGAAGTGGTTTATACTAGAAATGCTTTCTCCTTCAACCATTTCCTTCAACTATTTCCATTACACACTATATCAATAAATATCCCATTAAAGGACGGCTCCAGGAAAATAATTCACCAATTAAGCAGGTGCATGCAATCCTCAGGAGCCCAAGTGGAAAATAAATCTGCACCAATGTTTACATAAAGTCCTATCTTTTTTTGTCTCCGTAAGCAGTGCACCTCATGCTGGAAATAGTCAGTTTACAAGCTTACAATCGTATTAATAATTCACTGTGTTGAAATCATGATTTATCAACCATCTCCGGCTCTAAATCATTCTTCCCCATGCCATCAAATCGTTTTCCATGAAAGGATGGAGTATCATGGGAAACAACACTGAAACGGAGACCTACAACCAATGTTCCTTCTAATTTTTATTTTAGGTGCACTGTCCCTTTAACTGGCTGCAGGACACATTCAAATGTTCGTGCGTACGCGGTTTCTACCATGTAAAAGCCGATGAGCAGCCTGCGCGGGACCTTCAGCCAGCAACGTGGCTGCGCAGCTTAATGGGAACGTTGCCTACAATCTCTGTTCACTGCACTGCGGATTCTTCTTTATTTCCTACCATTGCTCCAAATTAAGGCCCATTGATTCATTGATAAACAGAGAAGGAATCCAGTTCCACTAATTAGTAAAGTAAAGTTTCCCCACTTTATTTGTTTGGTCGCGAGCAGGAGAACTGTGCATATCCTGTCAATGGCAGTATGTAAGGTAAAATCGCCTTTCCACCAACAACTTTTAAATAGTGCCTTTAACGTAGAAAATGTCCCATGATGCTTCAGAGGTGTAATCCAATAAATGGAAGCCAAGCCAAAGAAGTAGATATTAGGAGGAGTAACTAAAAGCTTGGTCAAAGAGGTGTGTTTTAAGGAGGAGAGGGGGTAGGGAGGGAATT
Organism: Pristiophorus japonicus; assembly: GCF_044704955.1. NCBI lineage: Eukaryota > Metazoa > Chordata > Chondrichthyes > Pristiophoridae > Pristiophorus > Pristiophorus japonicus. The sequence goes on along the minus strand of NC_091989.1, from coordinate 108,327,030 downwards.
CCAGAATGTAGAGCCGAGACAGCTGAAGGCCAGTGATGCAGTGAAAGGAAGGGGGAGGAGTGAGAGTCCAAAGCAAGAGGAACACAAATGTTCTTGGTGGGGGGGGGGGGGGGGGGGTGGTGGGAGGTAGTTGGGGAGGAGTCATAGGGCTGAAACAGGAACAGAAATATGCCATTCAACCCCTCAAGCCTGTTTCGCCATTCAGTCACATCATAGCTGATCTATCCTCAACTCAATTTACCCACCTTTACTCTGTATCCCTTGATACCCTTACCTAACAAAAATCTATCAATCTTAGTCTTGAAAATGTCAATTGACTCAGCATATACAGCCTTTTGGGGAAGAGAGTCCCAGATTTCCATTGTCCTTTGTGTGGAAAAAGTTGTTTCTGATTTTGCTGCTAAATGGCCTAACTCTATTTTTAAGATTGTGCCTTTTATTCTGGATTCCCCCACCAGAGGATATAGTTTATCTGTATCTACTCTGCCGTATCCCTTTTATCATTTTAAATGCATTAATTAGATTACCTCTCAATCTTCTATACTCAAGAGAATACGAGCCAAGTTTATGCAACCTGTCCTCATAATTTATCAGTTTAAGCCTCAGTATAATTCTGGTGAATCTGTGTTGCACCCCCTGCAAGGTCAATGCATCTTTCCTGAGGTTCAATGACCAGAACTGAATGCAGCACTCCAGATGAAGTCTGACCAAGGCTCTGTACAACTGAAGCATAACTTCAACACCTTTGTATTCCAGATCCCTTTGAGATAAAGGCCAACATTCCAGTAGCCCTTATTTGATTATTTTGTGTTCCTGTTCACTGGCTTTTAGCGATTTGTGTATATAATACAAGTCCATTTGCTTCTTCACAGCTCCTAGTCTCTCGCCATTTAAAAAAAACTTCTGATTTATCTTTCTTGGATCTAAAGTTGATGATCTCGCACCTTTCCACTATCTGGCATAGTTTTGCCCACTCACTTAATCTGTCTATGTCCCTTTGTAACTTCCTGCTCCCATCTTTACCACTTACTGTTTACAACTAACTTAATGTAATCTGCAAACTTGGATATACAACTTTCTATCATCTAAGTCATTGGTATATATGGTGAAAAGTTGATGTCCTACTGCAGATCCCTGGGTACCATCACTTGTCACATCCACTGATCAGAGTGCATTCTCTTTATCCCTATTCTCTGTCTCTATCTTCCAACCAATTACCTACCTATCCATGTCACGATTTCTTCCAATTTTGTGTGCTTTTATTTTTGCTAATATAATCTCTTGTGCAAAACCTCATTAAATGGCTTTTGGAAGTCCATATAGATAACATCCATATGCACTCTCCTATTCACCATGTTAGTGACCTCCTCAAAGAAATCAACTAGATTAGTCAGACATGACCTACCCATCACAAATCCATGGTGACTCTCTTCAATTAGCTCATACTTGTCCAAGTGCTGAATCATTCTGTCCCTAATGATAGATTCCTCACAACTGATATTAAACTGACATATCTGCGGTTGCTCCCTCTCTCCATTCTTAAATAATGGAGTGACATTCTGTAATTTTCCAATCCAGGGGCACAATTCCTAAATCTAGAGAGCTTTGGAAAATTATGACTAATGCATCTGCATTTTCCTACACTTGATTCTTTTAATACTCTGGAGTGGAAACTATCATATCCTGAATATTTGTCTATCTTAAGTCCCATTATTTTCTCCATTAGCCTTTTCTTTAAACTTGTATTAAATCCACTAAGTTCCTACCTTTAACTGATTTTGGGGTTAACTTGAACCACTTGTATATTGTCCTTTTCATCTATTGTGAAAACAGATACAAAGTATTCATTCAACGAGTCTACCATTTCTTTACTGTGTTATAGTCTCACCTGCATCTGTCATTAATGAGCACACATGAATTGTAAAATGGTAGTCAAAGGAATGATTAGGGACCAAAAAGGAGATATTCTTGTGGAGGCAGAGGGCTTAGCTGAGGCTGTAAATGAGTATAGTGCATCTATCTTCACTACAGAAGAGGATGCAGCCAATCTATCAGTAACGGAGGAGGCAGTAGCGATATTGGATAGGGAAAATAGATAAAGAGGAGGTACTTAAAAGTTTGGTAGTCCTCAAAGTAAAAAAGTCATCTGGTCCGGATGGGATACAACTTAGGTTACCGAGGGAAGTAAGAGTGGAAATTGCATTCTGGCACAATCTTTCTTGGTGCTGGGGGTGGTGCCAGAAGACTAGGATTGCAAATGTTACATACCTATTTAAAAAAAGGGAGGGTTGATAAACCTGGCAACTACAGGCCAGTCAGCCAAACATCAGTGTTGGGGAAACTTTTAGAGATAATGGGCTCAATTTTCCCCAGTTATCTGCGCAGCTTTTTGCCGTAAATTAAAATCTCCAAGTTCCCCCAAAGTTTCTGCGCCAGCGTAACTCAGTTAGTTACAAATATTTTAGGTTAGTATTTTTTTGTGTCATAGGGGGCGTAACCTGATGTCTGCGCCAGTTTTTCACATTTAAGCAAGTTTAGCCAACTTACATTTTTCCTAAGATGGCGTATGTGACCACTCCCAAAAAACCTTCTGGGCACTTAAGAAAAACCAGCGCACATTAAACAATCGGTGCAGAAAGACGCCATTGTTTTTAGGTGAAGTTTTGGAGGGAGTCAAGAAGGCAAAGAATATGCATCATGAAGCTTAATTTTTTCAAAGTCAAAAGGGAGAAAATGGAAGTCTAATACAATTTTTACATTTTTGATTACCACCAAACCTCTCCTCACCAGGCTTGAGGGTCGGAGCATTGGCTGGCAGAATCGCTCCCTCGCCCGCACACGGGCTCGGGGCTCAGCTTCAAAAGAAGCCCGGGGGAGGTGGGGTTGGGTGGAAGCCAAACTGAACTGCCAGCCACTTATATAAGGGATGAGAACCCTTAGGCTATACAGCAGCTTCAAAAGAAGCCGGGGGTGGGGAGTTGGACGGCGAGTCTCTGTGTCCAGGCGAGGGAGCGATTCTGCCGGCCAACCCTCAAGCTCGGTGGTGGGGTGGTACTTTGGGGAAAAAATCAAAAATTAAAGAATTGCATTGGACTTTGTTTCTTTATTCAATGCCTAACTTCCCGTTCTAAGCAAGCCTATTGCGCATGCGCAGACCAGGGTGTGGTCCATACTAGGGCATCGACCTTGGGGGGAGAGATTGGAAAGAAGGTGTGAGTGCTTTGTCCTGTTGTTTTGAGCATCTTGCAAAACTACAATTAAATTATGGGGGCAATATTGACAGTGCCATAACTCATGCAAGGCTTCTGCATGATTGTACTGCGGAGGAAAAGATTGATTAGACATCATCACACGAGGAACCCCAGAGCACGTAGGATGATGGGCAGGAGGCCTTACCCATGTCGGGTGTATCGAGACAGGCATTCATACCTGCACCTGAGTGATGCAGATTGTGAGAAGGCTGCGTTTCTGCAAATACGTTGTAACTGAGATCTGTGAGTTAATAAAAGCAGACCTGCATCCTAGAAGCATCAGGAGGATTGTTTTGCCAGTTGAAGTAAAGGTTACAGCTACACTTTCATTTTATGCATCTGAATCATTCCAGGCCACAACTGGGGATGTGTGCGACATTTCTCAACAGGCAACACAGGGATTTGGCAGGTGATTGCTGCACTATATGCCCAGAGGAATAACTACATAAAGTTACCCATGACCACCCAGATAATGCGTGACAGGCCTATGGACTTCTCCAGGATTGCTGGCTTCCCAAAGGTACATGGTTGCATTGATTGTACCCACATCGGCTTGCGAGCACCTTTGGTGGATTCCGAGATGTACAAGAACAGAAAAGGCTAACACTCCATGAATGTGCAACTCGTCTGTGATGACATACATCGCATCATGGCAGTTGATGCGAGATACCCTGGGAGCACCCATGATGCATTCATCCTACGCGAGAGCGCTATATCTGCTATGTTCCAGCAGCAGCCAGAAGGGCAGAGCTGGCTGCTGGGAGACAAAGGGTACAGCCTCGCCACCTGACTCATGACACCCCTATGCATAACCCGGATGGAAGCTAACCGGGAATACAACATGTTGCACATTGCGACGCGCAGCTTATTAGAGAGGACCATTGGAATCTTGAAGCAGCATTTCCAATGCCTGGACCATTCCGGAGGTTGCTTGCAATTCTCCCCTGAGATTGTCAGTTCACTGTTGTGTGCTGCATGCTGCACAACTTAGTCATCATGAGGCAGCAGCAGCTGGTAGTAGAAGACCCACCTGAGGTGAGTGGCTGATGATGAGGAGGAAGATGCATATATGAGGAGGAGGACGAGGAAGCCATGCAACTACCTGAACCCGGAGAACGACGGCAGAGGAGGGCGGGCCGTTGTGCCCCTTTAACGATTGCTCGAGCCTTGCGCCAGTAGCTCATTCGTGAACGCTTTGCTGCCTGAAGGCTCAGCGGCAACTATTCCAAATGGACCATGTTTACTGTTTGGAACTGTTTCATAATGTGTTGTGCTAATGGAACAAATAATGGAAATGATTCTTCTTTAGTTCAAAAGTTGTGTTAATAATGGAACAAATAATGTAAATGATTCAGTTATAATTTAAAATATATTTTATTCAAAAGTTTAACACTTGTTTGTACTTAACTTTAATAAAAATATTCTTGTATCAAACTTCAAAGTTTTCAGTTAAGATCACTTACAATCTTTAAGATCACTTACAAATTTTAAGATCACTTAAAAACTTTTAAACTTTGTAAATTGACATCACTTACAAAAAACTTTTAATTTGAGAACAGTTACAACAGTAACAACAATAATAATAACAACAACAGCAGCAAAGCAAAGCTGCACCCATCTCTCCTCCACCTTATTCTAAGACTGCCCACTGCGCTTGGTCTTGTTGACTCCAACCCTGCCCGCAGGCAATTGCACAGCTTTTTTTGGTTGGTACCAAGTTTATTCTTTCGAACATCTCAGGTACTACGCACTTCTTGATGGGGGACATGAGCAGGCCCGTAAGGATGGAAGGCCCGGCTTGGGCCTCTTCAGAGGCTGGTCTGGGGATTGGAGTGGGAGTCTGGGCATGCTACCTCCGACATTCCCTCGCTCATGTGCCCCAACAGCGTCTCAACTACCTGCACATTCCCTCCCTCATGTTCACCGACAGTGTATCAGCTACCTGCGACATTCCCCCCCATCGTGCCCGGACATTGTTCCCATTTCTTGTGAGAGTGTTGTTACTTCTCCCGATAGTCCCAATACCTCATCGCCCACCCCACTGATGGTGTCCAGGAGTGATTGCGTAAGGTCAATGCTCTCCTCACTCATTGCCATCATCTGAACCACATCTGTTAGATTCTGCACCTCAGGAGAATGCTGTCGAGTTCTCCTTCCCCCACCCCCCCACCCTGGGTGTGGCTCGCTGCGTCCCACTGGGACCCGCAGCCTAGGACGGTGGGGCCATGGGTGTGCCTTGCTGCACCCCACTGGGACCCATAGCCTGGGACTGTGTAAAACCATGGAATGTCCCAACACTCTTACCACTCGAGAAAGGGGCTGGCACCTCAATCGGTGGCACCAGCACCTCCTCTTGAGTAAAACAGTGGGGCTTCATCATGCTCCTCTCCCTCACCCCCATGCTCTTGCTCTGGAAGATGGGATTGGAAGATGTTCTCCTCTTCAGCCTCGCCCACATCTGAATCTTCTTCTGCAACGGCTTTAGCCTTGTCAGGGTTGGCCTCAAGTTCTGCAAAATATAACAGGACAGACAAATGGTTAGCAGCAGAGGAGAGGGCAAGGTAGCATGCGTAGCCTCATACAGCACAAGCAGCAGGTTCATTTGAAGGACCACGATGAATGATAGCACATTGCATCAACCAAAGCGTAGCTGACGGACACATCCCCACGATCCGAAGCATGGCTAGTCCATGCACTATTTAACTTTAAGCAAAACCAGAATGTGGAATTTGCAGGACTTGCCCTCTCCCTCGGGTGTGGGCCCAGCTTGTGCAGTGGTGGTTGCTTTTCTCCAGGCACGACTCATCAAAGCAGCGACCCTGTATTCCAAGGGTGTCAGTGGGTGCAGATTTGCTGGGCCGCCTCCTCTTCGAGTTCTCGCTCTTTTGTTGTGTGCCACCTTCCTCTGCAAAGATGAAAATGTAACTTTTTAGAGAGGCTGTCTTTCTGCTGGGTGGGACATACAGATGGTCACATTTACAATTGCAATTCCAGTGAATAAATGAAAATATTACTTACACTAACTACTTGACCAAGGTCCTGCCACTTTTTGCACTGGCCTCCAGACCTCTGGGTGGTCACCATTGTACAGTAATCTTCTGCAAGTTGGTTCCAGCGTTTCTTCATTTCTTTTCATGAAACTTAATATGTATAGAAGAACTCCACGAGGCTGAGTACTGTGAGCTAAACTTAGTGTGACCTTAGTCTTTATTACAACTCCAGAATGCCTAAACAACATGGCAGCCAACCTTTTATACTGGCCTTGCACGTGTGTGCAGGTGATGATTAGGACTCCAACAGTCACGCCCTCTGGTGACAAGTATTACATAGTTACATACATAACATCAATCCCCTCCCCAAAAGTCTTCGGTACAAGTTATTTACAAGTTGAGGTGATCCTGAGCCCTTCGCTCCCTGGTTGATCGGCTAAGTTCAAACCCTGGCATATGTGAGTTGGCCGGACCATTGCTGCACTGCACCGCAGCTGGTCTGACCGGACTGTCAGGAACGGTGGGTTCATCCTCGTGATTGACAGCGAGGTCGACTACTGGTTGGGTGTGTGTTGGTGGATCGTTGATGGTGATGTCCTCTTCATGTCGTTCCTGGTTGTCAGTAAATCGCAAATTGGTCTGATCTAAATGCTTTCTGCACGTTTGGCCATTTAACAGTTTGATTATAAACACCCTATTCCTTTCCTTGGCCAAAACAGTGCCAGCAACCCACTTGGGACCATAACCATAATTCAGGACAAACACAGGGTCATTAACATCAATGTTACGTGAAACAGCCGCAAGATCGTGGTACATGATCTGCCGGTGTCGTCAGGTTTCCACGTGATCATTAAAATCCAGGTGGCCTAGGGAGAGCCTGGTTATGAGGGCTCTCTTCATTAACAATTCTGCCGGGGGAACCCCAGTGAGCGAGTGGGGTCGCGTCCGGTAACTGAGCAGAATGCGAGACAAGCGGGTCTGCAGGGAGCCGTCTGTCACGCGTTTCATGCTCTGCTTGATTGTTTGGACTGCCCGCTCCGCTTGACCATTAGACGCGGGCTTAAATGGAGCAGACCTGACATGCTTGATGCCATTACGGGTCATAAACTCATTGAATTCCGAGCTGGTGAAACACGCTGACAAGGACTTCGGGCAAGCCACGCATGGCGACCATGGCCCGGAGGATTTCAATGGTGGTTGTGGACATGCTGGATGACATTGATTACGCATTCAATCCATTTGGAGTAAGCATCCACAACTATTAAAAACATCTTTCCTAGAAAGGGGCTGGAAAAATCTATGTGGACCCTGGACCACGGTTTGGAGGGCCATGACCACAGACTCAGTGGAGCCTCCCTTGGTGCATTGCTCAGTTGCGAGTAAGTGTTGCACTGATGCACACATGACTCCAAGTCCGAGTCAATGCCGGGCCACCAAACATGCGACCTGGCAATTGCCTTCATCATGACAATGCCTGGGTGGGTACTGTGTAAGTCGCGTATAAACGTTTCCCTGCCTTTTTTTGGCAAAACCATGTGATTACACCATAAGAGACAATTCGACTGGATGGACATTTTCATCTTTGCGTTGGTGAAACGGCTTAATTTCATCTTGCATTTCCCTGGGAACGGCCAATTTAGGACGCAACTCTTTACTAATGATAGCACAGGATCCTGGCTGGTCCAAGTCCTGATCTGGCGAGCTGTGATGGGTAACCCCTCGCTCTCAAAAGCATCCATGACCAGTAACAAGTCTGCGGGCTGTGCCATTTCAATCCCTGTGGTGGGTAATGGTAGCTGGCTGAGAGCATCGGCACAGTTTTCAGTGCCTGGTCTGTGGCGGATAACATAGTCATAAGCGGATAATGTTAGTGCCCATCTTTGGATGCGGGACGAAGCATTGGTGTTTATACACTTGCTCTCTGAAAACAGCGAAATAAGCGGCTTGTGGTCAGTTTCAAGCTCAAACTGAAGTCCAAATAGGTATTGGTTCATTTTCTTAACCCCATATACACATGCAAACGCCTCTTTCCTGACCATGCTATAGGCTCTCTCAGCCTTAGATAGACTTCTAGACGTGTATGCAATGGGTTGGAGTACTGTGTTTAATTCTGGGCATCACACTTTAGGAAGGATGTCAAGGCCTTAGAGCGGGTGCAGAAGAGATTTACTAAAATGGTTCCAAGGATGAGGGACTTCAGTTATGTGGTGAGACTGGAGAAGCATAGTGGATGCATTGGTTGTAATTTACCAAAATTTCCTGGATTCTGGAGTGGTCCCAGCAGATTGGAAAACTGCAAATGTAACGCCTCTATTTAAAAAAAAGAGGCAGACAAAAGCAGGAAACTATAGACCAGTTAGCCACATCTGTGGTTGGGAAGATGTTGGAGTCCATTATTAAAAAAGCAGTAGCAGGTCATTTGGAGAAGCAAAATTCAGTCAGGCAGAGTCAGCATGGATTTATGAAGGGGAAGTCATGTTTGACAAATTTGCTTGAATTCTTTGAGGATGTAACAAACAGAGTGGATAAAGGGGAATCAGTGGATGTGATGTATTTGGACTTCCAGAAGGCATTTGACAACGTGCCACATAAAAGGTTACTGCACAAGATAAAAGTTTACAGGGTGTAATATATTAGCATGGATAGAGGATTGGCTAATGAACAGAAAACAGAGAGTCAGGATAAATGGTTCATTCCCGGGTTGGCAATCAGTAACCAGTGGGGTGCCGCAGGGATCAGTGCTGGGACCCCCAATTATTTGCAATTTATATTAACGACTTGGAGGAAGGGACCAAGTATAACGTAGCCAAATTTGCTGATGATACAAAGATGGGAGGAAAGCAATGTGTGAGGAGAACAAAAAAAATCTGCAAAAGGACATAAACAAGCTAACTGGGCAAAAAATTGGCAGATGGAGTATAATTTTGGAAAGTGTGAGGTCATGCACTTTGGCAGAAAAAAATCAAAAAGCAGGTTATTATTTAAATGGAGAAAGATTGCAAAGTGCTGCAGTACAGCAGTGTTATGTATGCAATAAAGGTTCAAACTGAGTACTGTTTAATTAATCAAGGTACAACCTTGCTTCTGCTTTATTTAGGCCCAAAGTGCCTGACTCTCAAAATGGCTGGCCTTTTATACCTGAGCAGCACCATGTGCGTGCTGTTCAGTGGCCTCCAACAATGACGCCATTTGGTGGCTACAAACAGAATGTACATACATGACAATACCCCCGCTCTGAGATCTGATCACAGTTTTTCACAGGTTGAGACGGTCTGGTGCTTTGCGCTCCCAGGTTGACCGTCTCAGTTCGATTCCAGCCTTGGGTGAGTGTGCGGAGTCTGTTGTGGCTGATAGCTGGATGACTGACTTGTTGGGGGTGGCAGTGGCCTTGTCAGGAATTGCAAATCCATTTTTATTGAACAGGTCCATGATGGAAATTCCGGGTTCACTGATGACCCTTGAGTCCTCTGAAGACTGCTGATAGGTTGGTTGGTCGTCGATGGTTTCTTCGTCCGACTGTTCTGGCTCGTCTGTGCGACTTAGCTTTGTCTGATCCTACAAGTTTGCCATTCTTGAGCTTAATAATGAATACTCTGTTGCCCTCCTTGACCATGACCCTGACCATAGTTCCAACACATATACAGGATAATTAACATAAATCTTGCGTGACACAGTTGCGCGATCGTGGTACCCTTGTAGACTTTGTCTTCTGTATGCAACATGATTATTTAAATCCGGGTGTACCAGAGATAGCTTGGTCTTAAGACCTCTTTTCATCATGAGTTCAGCAAACGAGACACCTGTGAGTGTGTGGGGTCTTGTCCTGTAACTCAGCAGTATGCAGGACAAGCGGGTCTGCAGTGACCCTTGGATTACTCTCCTCATGCTTTACTTGATAATTTGTACTGCACGTTCAGCTTGCCATTAAGTTTCACAAACTCCTGAAACTCTTGACTAGTAAAGCATGACCCATTGTCGCTCACCACTATGTCAGGCAGACCATGTGTCGTGAACATGAAATTGAGATTCTCTATAGTTTCCGTGGACGTACTGGATGACATGATAATGTATTCTATCCACTTCGAATAAGCGTCCGCCACCACTAAAAATATCTTGCCCAGGAAGGGACCTGCAAAATCTACATGGATCCTGGACCAAGGTTTGGATGGCCACGACCACAGACTCAGCAGCGATTCTGCTGGTGCTTTGCTGAGCTTCATGCAAGTGTTGCACTGATGCACACATGCTTCCAGCTCAGAATCAATTCCTGGCCACCATACATGGGACCTGGCGATGGCCTTCTTCATCACTATACCCGCATGTGTGCTGTATAACTCACGCGCAAACTTCTCTCCCTTTCTTTGGCATTACAATGCGTTTGCCCCACAATATGCAATCTGCTTGAATAGACAGTTCGTCCTTGCGCCGAATGTACGGTTTGCCTCCTCGCACATTTGCTTAGGTATGGCAGACCAATCCCCTTTGAGGATGCAACCCTTTACCACCGATAAAATCGGGTCCTGGCTGGTCCAGGTCTTAACTTGTTGAGCCGTGACAGGGGTACCTTCACTCTCAAAAGCATCCATAACTAACATTAAATCTGCCGCTAATGGCGTTTCCACCTCCGGTGTGGGCAACAGCAACCGGTTCAAAACACCGGCACATTTCTCTGTGCCAGGTCTGTGGAGAATTACATAATCATAGGCAGATAATGTCAGCGCCCACCTTTGGATGCAGGATGAAGTGTTGGTATTGATACCTTTGCTCTCGGAAAACAATAAAATGAGCGGCTTTTGATCAATCTCTAATTCGAACCTCAGACCGAACAGTATTGATGCATCGTTTTAACACCGTACACACACGCTAAAGCTTCTTTTTCTACATGCTGTAGCCTCTTTCCGCTTTAGACAAACTTTTGGATGCATACGCAACAGGTTGAAGTTTCCCCGACTCAGTGGCTTGTTAGAGTATGCAACCAATTCCATATGATAATGCGTCTCAGGCCAAAATTAAACGTTTACATAGGTCATAATGTACCAGCAGCATGTTTGAGCAAAGTTAGTGGCTTTTTCGAAAGCTCTGTCTTGCGATGCGCCCCACACCCAGTTGTCACCTTTTCTCAATAGCATGTGCAGTGGTTCTAGTAAGGTGCTCAATTTAGGTAGCAAGTCACCAAAATAGTTGAGTAGACCCAGGAATGAATGCAGCTCCGTCACATTCTGTGGCTTGGGTGCATTCTTGATGGCCTTGGTTTTCATGTCAGTAGGTCTGATGCTATCAGCAGCGATTTTCCTCCCGAGGAATTCGACCTCCGGTGCTATGAAGATGCACTTTGAGCGTTTCAGTCTGAGTCCCACTCTATCCAAACACAGTAGAACCTCTTCCAGGTTGTTCAGATGTTCCTTGGAGTCATGACCGGCGATCAGGATGTCAGCTTGGAAGACGATGGTTCTGGGAACGGACTTCAGTAGACTTTCCATATTCCTCTGGAATATTGCTGCAGCCGAGAGAATTCCGAAAGGACATGTGGTAAATAAATAGTCCTTTGTGCATGTTAATGCACTTAAGTCTCTTCGACGTCTCGACCAACTCCTACGTCATATAGGCCGACGTCAAGTCCAGTTTTGTGAATGACTTCCCTCAGGTTAGCGTCGCAATCAAGTCATCAGTCTTCGGTAACGGGTACTGATCTTGTTTCGAAACCTTGTTGATCGTAGCCTTGTAGTCTCCACAGATTCTGACTGTGCCATCACTTTTCAGCACAGGAACAATGGGGCTGGCCCATTCATTAAATTCGACCGGTGATATGATCCCTTCATGTTGGAGTCTGTCCAGTTCAATTTCGACCTTCTCCCTCATCATCTACGGCACTGCCCGAGTTTTATGATGGACGGGTCTTGTATCTGAGTCCACGTGCATCTGCACCTTGGCTCCCGTGTAGTTGCCGATACCCGGCTGGAACAGTGAGGGGAACTTGCTCAATACTTGGGCACATGTATCTTCCTCCGACGACAATGCCTTTATGTCGCATCTGATTTTCTCCAACCAGCTCCTGCCGAGCAGCGTTGGGCCATTGCCTGGAACAATCCACAGCGGTAACTCGTGAACCACACCATTATATTAATTTGTGCACTGCCAATCACCTTATCAGTTCTTTGGTGTACATGCACAGCTTGCCGTTAACAGGGCTCAGCCTGGGCCTCACGGTCTTAGTATCCCACAGCTTATTAAATGTCCTCTCGTTCATGATCGATTGACTCGCCCCCATGTCCAGTTCCATCGATACCAGTATCCCGTTAAACTTCACATTAATCAAAATTGGTTGACTCTTGGTTATGAAGGAGTAAAGTCCATACACTTCCTCCTCTGGCATCTCGGATTGCGTATCCTGATCCACGCTAGTCTGAATCTCATCCTCCATGTGTTGTGTCGCAGCTTGCTTGCTCATCTGCGGACACTTGCGCTGGAGATGCCCCACTCTCATTCAGCCTTTGCAACTATATTGCTTAAATCAGCACTACTGGTGCAATGATTTCGCCCACAATGCCAACACGGAGAAGTCGGATACATTCCCTCTGGCGGACTTTGGACAGCCGCGGGTTTCGCGAACACAGCTGGATAGACCCTGCCATGTGCCGCTCTGCCGAACGGCGAATCAATCGCATTTACAGTACTTGCCAAGGTTCGGTTCTTCACCGCAATTTGCTTTAGACTGCAGTCCGTCGTCATACATGATTGAGTGATCTGGATGGCCCTTTTTAAATCCAACTCCTCCACCGCCAGAAGTTTGCGCAGGATCACCTCGTGGTTGATACCGATAACAAAGAAGTCCCGCAGCATGTCTGCCAACACCGTCCCGAACTTCCACGGCCCGCTAAATGTCTCAGCTCGACAACGAATTCCGCCACGCTCTGGCCCTCCAATCGAACATGTGTTTAAAACCTGTATCTCGAGATGATGATGCCGTCGTCTGGCTTGAGGTGCTCCCGTACCAATGTACACAACTCCTCGTACGTTTTCTCTGTTGGATCACTAGGCACGAGTAGATTCTTTATCAGACCGTAGATCTTTGAACCGCACACAGTGAGGAACACGAACCGGCGCCGATCTGCATCGTCGACCATCTTCATTTTGTTGGCCACGAAATACTGGTTCAAACGGCTCACAAAGTCTGCCCAATCTTCTCCCTCTACGAATCGCTCTAAAAATCCAATTGTGCTCATTTTGCAAAGGTTCTTGTATTTTCGTCGTCAAACATTATGTATGCAATAAAGGTTCAAACTGAGTACTGTTTATCTACACAAGGTACAACCTTGCTTCTGCTTTATTTAGGCCCAAAGTGCCTGACTCTCAAAATGGCTGGCCTTTTATAGCTGAGCAGCACCATGTGCATGCTGCTCAGTGGCCTCCAACAATGACGCCATCTGGTGGCTACAAGCAGAATGTACATACATGACAAGCGGGACCTGGGGGTACTTGTGCATGAAACACAAAATGTTAGTATGCAGGTATAGCAAGTGATCAATGGAATCTTGGCCTTTATTGCAAAGGGGATGGAGTATAAAATCAGTGAAGTCTTGTTACAGTTGTACAGGGTATTGGTGAGGCCACATCTGGAATACTGCATGCAGTTTTGGTTTCCATATTTACGAAAGGATATACTTGCTTTGGAGGCAGTTCAGAGAAAGTTCACAAGGTTGATTCCGGAGATGAGTGGGTTGACTTATGAGGAAAGGTTGAGTAGGTTAGGCCTCTACTCATTGGAATTCAGAGAGGTGATCTTATCGAAATGTATAATGAGGGGGTTTGACAAGGTGGATGCAGAGAGGATGTTTCCACTGATAGGGGAGACTAGAACTAGAGGACATAATCTTAGAATAGGGGCCGCCCATTTAAAACTGAGATGAGGAGCAATTTCTTCTCTCAGAAGGTTGTGGATCTGTGGAATTCGCTGCCTCAGAGAGCTGTGGAAGGTGGGACATTGAATAAATTTAAGACAGAAATAGACAGTTTCTTAAACAATAAGGGAATAAAGGGTTATGGAGAGTGGGCAGAGAAGTGGACCTGAGTCCATGATCGGATGAGCCATGATCGTATTAAATGGCGGTGCAGGCTCGAGGGCCTTATGGCCTACATCTATTTGTTATGTTCTTATGTAAGCTGGAGTTGTTCTCCTTAGAGCAGAGAAGGTTAAGAGGAGATTTGCTAGAGGTGTTCAAAATCATGAAAAATGTTTGTAGAGTAAATAAGGATAAACTGTTTCCAGTGGCACGAGGATTGGACACAGATTGAAGGTGATTGGTAAAGAACCAGAGGCGACACGAGGAAACATTTTTTTACACAGCATGTTGTTGTGATATGGAATGCACTGCCTGAAAGGGTGGTGGAGGCAGATTCAATAGTAACATTCAAAAGAGAATTGGATAAATATGTGAAAGGAAAAGATTTACAAGGCTATTGGGGAAAGAGCAGAGAAGTGCTATTAATTGAATAGCTCTACCAAAGAGCCGGCACAGGCATGATGGGCCGAATGGCCTCTGTCTGTATTGTACCATTCTATTATTTCCCTTTACAGCTTTCTTTCTCTTAATATATTCATTAAAAAAATACTGATAGCTTTGTTATAGCTTGCAAGTGTTTTCTTTTAAATCTCATCACTTTTCTTTGTTTCCCTTTGTTGCTTTTATAGCTGTCCCAGTTCGCTGAATTTCCACTTTTCCTTGCATTTGTGTATGCCTTTTCTTTTAGTTTGATACTGTCTCTTACCTCATTAGTTGACAAAGTGGAGCTTTTTGCCTTTTAGGACATGTACTTATTTTGTAAATATTTATTGGATTCCTTTGCACTGTCTGTAGGTTTACCCATTAAAAGTTCAGCCCAATTTACTGTGGTCAATTCATTTTCATCCCTTCTAAGTTTGCCTTACTTAAATTTAAAACCTAGGTTTGCGATTCTCCCTTCTCCCTGAATCCTGGGTGTGTGACTCTCCGTGCTCCTCAATCCTGGGTATGTGACTCTCTGTGCTCCCTCAATCCTGGGCTTATGACTCTCCATGCTCCCTCAATCCTGGGTGTGTGACTCTCCGTGCTCCTTAATCATGGATGTATGACTCTCTGTGCTCCTCAATCCTGAGTGTGTGACTCTGTGTTCCTCAATCCTGGGTGTGTGACTCTCCCTGCTCCCTCAATCCTGGGTGTGTGACTCTCTGTGCTCCCTCAATCCTGGGTTTGTGACTCTCCCTGCTCCCTCAGTTCTGGGTTTGTGATTCTCTGTGCTCCCGCAATCCTAGGTGTGTGACTCTCCGTGCTCCTCAATCCTGGGTGTGTGACTCTCCCTGCTCCCTCAATCCTGGGTGTGTGACTCTCTGTGCTCCTCAATCCTGGGTGTGTGACTTTGTGCTCCTCAATCCTGGGTGTGTGACTCTCCGTGCTTCTCAATCCTGGGTATGTGACTCTCCGTGCTCCCTCAATCCTGGGCTTATGACTCTCCTTTCTCCCTCAATCCTGGGTGTGTGACTCTCCCTGTCCCTCTCAATCCTGGGTTTGTGACTCGCCCTTCTCCCTCACAATGCTGGGTTTGCGACTTTCCCTGCTCTCTCTCAATCCTGGGTTTGTGACTCTCCTTTCTCCCTCAATCCTGGTTTGTGACTCTCCCTTCTCCCTCAATCCTGGGTTTGTGACTCTCCCTGTCCCTCTCAATCCTGGGTTTGTGACTCTCCCTGTCCCTCTCAATCCTGGGTTTGTGACTCTCCTTTCTCCCTCAATCCTGGGTTTGTGACTCTCCCTGCTCCCTCACAATGCTGGGTTTGTGACTCGCCCTTCTCCCTCTCAAACACAATATCAAATTCAATCATATTATGGTCAGTAGATGTTCACAAGATGTTCCCCTAATGTCAGATTGATATTAATAAAGAGTAGTCAGCACAATTTTCAAAAGGAAGGTCATGCTTGACCAACCTTATTGAGTTCTTTGAAGAAGTAACAAAGAGTAGATGAACTGTAGATGTAGTGGATGCAATATATTTGGACTTTCAAAAGGCCTTCGGTAAGATATCGCATAGTAGTCTTGTGACTAAGGTCATGTAGAGTCAGGGACAGGTAGAATGGATAGAAAACTGGCTTCAGAAAACAAAAAACAGAGCTGAGTGTAACTACTCAGATGGACAAAAGGTAGGAAGTGGTGTATCATAGGAATCAGTGCTGGGACCACTGCTGTTTACAATTTACATTAACGATTTGGACTCAGAAATTGGAAGTACAACGTCAAAATTTGTGAGTGGCACCAAATTGGGGGATGTAGTTAACACAAAGGAAGAATACAACAAAATACAAGAGGATAGTAATAAACTTGCAGAATGGGTGTGTGCTTTTTATTCATTCATGAGATGTGGCATCACTGGCAAGCCAGCATTTATTGCCCATCGCTAATTACCCTTGAGGAGGTGATGGTGATCCGCCTTCATTAACTGCTGCAGTCCGTGTTTTGACGGTACTACCACAATGCTGTTAGGTAGAGTGTTCCAGGATTTTGACCTAGCGACGATTAAGTAACGGCGATATATTTCTAAGTCAGGATGGTGTGTGACTTGGAGGGGTATTTGGAAGTGATGGTTTTCCCATGCGCCTACTCCCGATGTCCTTGGTGGTAGAGGTCGAGAGCTTGGGAGGTGCTGTCGAAGAAGCCTTGGCGAGTTGCTGTAGTGCATCTTGAAATTTATTTGCCAATTACACGCTATCACTGCTGCACTGGTGGTGGAGGGAGTGAATGTTGAAGGTGATGGATGGGGTGCCAATTAAGCTGGCTGGTTTCTCCTGGATGATGTCAAGTGTCTTGGGTGTTGTTGGAGCTGCGCTCATCCAGGCAAGTGGTGAGTAGTCCATCACACTACTGACTTGTGCCTTGTAGATGGTGGAAAGGCTTTTGGGAGTCAGGAAGTGAGACACTCTTCGCAGACTACCCAGCCTCTGGCCTGATTTTGTAGCCACAGAATTTATTTGGCTGGTCCAGTTAAGTTTGTGGTCAATGGTGACCCCCCCCAGGATGTTGATTTTGTGGGATTTGGTGATGGTAATATCGATGAATGTCAAGGGGTGGTGGAGAAACTCTCTTATTGGAGATAATTATTATCTGACACTTGTGTGGTGCAAATGTTACTTGCCACTTATCAGCGCAAGTCTGAATGTCGTCCAGATCTTGTTGCATGCGGACATGGACTACTTCATTATCTGAGGAGTTCCGAATGGAACTGAACACTGTGCAATCATCAGCGAACATCCCCCTTTCTGACCTTATGATGGAGGGAAGGTCATTGATGAAGCAGCTGAAGATGGTTGGGCCTTCGATACTGCCCTGAGGAACTCCTGCAGCAATGTCCTGGGGCTGAGATGATTAGCCTCCAACAACCACAACCATCTTTGTGCTAGGTATGACTCAAGCCAGTGGAAAGTTTTCCCCCTGATTCTCATTGACTTGTGGGATCATTTAGTGTGGTCGATAGCATGCTGCTTCCGCTGTTTAGAATGCATGTAGTCCTGTGTTGTAACTTCTCCAGGTTGGCACTTCATTTTTAGATATTCCTGGTGCTGTTCCTGGCATGCTCTTCTGCACTCCTCATTGAACCAGAGTTTGCCCCCTGGCTTGATGGTAATGGTAGAGTGAAGGATAGGCCGGGCCACGAGTTTACAGATTGTGGTGGAATACAGTTCTGCTTCTGCTGCGCTACCACAGCACCTCATGAACGCTCAGTTTTGAGCTACTAGATCGGCTCTGAATCTGTCCCATTTACCAGGGTGTCCTCAGTGTGGAGACGGGATTTCGTCTCCATAAGGACTGTGCGGTGGTCACTGCTACCAATACTGTCATGGACAGATGTATCTGCGACACGTAGATTGGCGAGAACGAGGTCAAGTAGGTTTTCCCCCTCATGTCGGTTCTCTCACCATCTGCCGCAGGCCCAGTCTGGTAGCTATGTCCTTCAGGACTCGGCCAGCTCAGTCAGTCTTGGTGCTACCGAGCCACTCTTGGTGATGTATATTGAAGTCCCCCACCCAAAGTACATTCTATGCCCTTGCTACTCTCAATGCTTCTTCCAAGTTGTGTTCCAACATGGACGAGCACTGATTCTTTAGCTGAGGGAGAGTGGTAGCGTGTAATTGGCAAATAAATTTCAATATAGATAAGTATAAGGTGGTTCATTTTGGGAAGAAGAATATATAGGCCACATACTGCTTGGATATTAAGTCTAAATGGAGTAGAGAAGCAAAGAGATGTATGGGTACAGATTCACAAATTACTAAAAGTAGCGACACAGACCTTTTTTTAAAGCAAACTGAGCACTGGGGCTCATTTCTAGAGGAATAGAATTGAAAAGCAGAGAAATTATGTTAAACTTGTATCAAACCTTGAATAGACTACACTTGGAGTACTGTGCACAATCTGGTCTCCATATTATATGAAGGATATAGAGGCACTGGAGAAGGTGCAAAATAGATTGACAAGGATGATACCAGAATTGAGAGAATATACTTATCAGGAAAGGCTGAACAGGTTGGGGCTCTTTTCTGTCGAAAAAAGCAGGCTGAGAGGGCAATCCGAGAGATCTTTAAGATAATGTAAGGGTTTGATAGATGTAGAGAAAATGTTTCCACTTGTGGGGAGTCCAAAACTATTGTCCATAAATATAAGACAGTCACAAATAAATCCAATAGGGAATTCAGGAGAAACTTTTTTACCCAAAGAGTGGTAAGAATGTGGAACTTGCTACCACAAGGAGTAGTTGCAGCAAATAGTATAGATGCATTTAAGAGGAAGCAAAAAAGCCTATGAGGGAGAAAGGAATAGAGGAAATGCTCATAGGGTTAAATGAAGAACCCTGGGAGGAGGCTGGTGTAGAGCATAAATGCTGGCCATAGTTTGGCCTGTTTCTGTGCTGGAGACCCGATGTAATTCGGTAACTAATTCTGGTTCCATTCTCATCACTAAATCTAGTGTGGCTTGTTTCTTTGTCAGTTCTAAAACACATTGTTCCAGAAAGCTGTCCTGAATACATTATAGAAATTTGTTGCGTTTACTACTCGGGTTGTTCTGCCTCTCCAAGTCTTTGTGAAAATTTAAATCTCCCCTTATAACCACATTGATTGCGCTACATGCTTTCCTGACCTCTACATTGATACATTCCGCAGTGCATTGTAGGAGGTCTGGGGTCGGCTCCCATCATAATCTTGCATCCTTTGCTGTTCCTTCCACTCATAATGTTTCCATCACCTCAACACCCTTGCTGAAATCTTATGCTGTAATTGTTTCTTTGAAGAATATTGTTACTCCTCCTTTCCCAATTTCCCTGTCCTTTCTAAATATCCTATAGCCTGGAGGTAGAGATAGGAAGGGGTGAGGCCAGGAAGGGATTTAAGTATAAAGATGAGAATTTTACATTTGAAACACTAGTTAGGCCACAGCCAGAGTACTGCGTACAGCTCTGGTCACCACATTACAGGAAAGACGTGATATCACTAGAGAGAGTACAGAGAAGATTTACGAGGATGTTGCCAGGACCGGAAAATTTTAGCTGTGAGGAAAGATTGGGTAGACTGGGGTTGTTTTCTTTGGAACAGAGGTGGCTGAGGGGAGATTTAATTGAGGTGTATAAAATTATGAGGGTTCTAGATAGAGTAGATACGAAGCACCTATTTCCCTTAGCAGAGAGGTCAATAATCAGGGGCAGAGATTTAAAGTAATTGGTAGAAGGATTTGAGGGGAAGTTGTTTCACCTAGAGGGTGGTGGGTTTCTGGAACGGACTGCCTGAAAGGGTGGTAGAGGCAGAAACCCTCATCACATTTAAAAAGTACTTGATAAGCACTTGAAGTGCCATAACCTGCAAGACTACACAGGATTACATAAGATATATGGCACAGAAACAGGCCATTCAGCCCAGCAAGTCCATGCCACGTTTATGCTCCACTCGAGCCTCCTCTCGTCTTCCCTCATCTAAATCTATCAGCATAACCCTCTATTCCCTTCTCTCTCATATGCTTGTCTAGCCTCCCCTTAAATGCATCTTTACTATTCGCTTCAATCACTCCCTATGGTAGCGAGTTCCACATTCTCACCACTCTTTGGGTAAAGAAGTTTCTTCTGAATTCCCTGTTGGTGACTATCTTATATTGATGGCCTCTCGTTATGCTCTTCCCCACAAGTGGAAACAGTTTCTCTCTATCCACTCTATTAAAATCTTTCAGAATTTTAAATACCTCTATTAGATCTCCCCTCAGCCGCCTTTTTTCAAGAGAAAAGAGACCCAACCTGTTCATCCTTTCTTGTTATGTATATCCTCGCATGTCTGGTATCATCCTTGTAAATTTTCTCTACATCCAGACCAAGAACTGGAAAGTGGGATTAAGCTGGGGGCTGGGGGGTTGCTGGGAGCCAACCTAGGTCAGTGATAGGTGAGCAGGTTAGGATAGGGATAGCAGAGTTTTGGATGAGCTGATGTTTCTGGAGGATGGAACTGGTGAGGACTGTATCAAATGTGGGACCTTTTGGTCTGCTTCTCTTAGTACCACACTGCCTGCTGTCTTTATCCATTCAGTCATTGGGGAAGGGGATGGGGGGCACTTTGTGATTTCCCCTCATCATCTCACCAACTCTTCAACCTTTATTGTGACCTGTGTTATAGATCTAAAATAGTATTAACATTGTTAAGATAAGTCAAACAGGTGTTTCTTTTTAATAATAACAAAAAAAACTTATGTATGCAGCCCTATGTAACCAGCATTCTACTGCTACCAGAGGGCGTATCTGTTGGGAGTCCCAAGGGATCCCACATCTCTTGGGAGCACTCTATATAAGCAGGCCTCCCATGCTGTACCAACACTCTGGAGTTAGAATAAAGAAACTAAGGTCACACTTACTCACGTCTACAGTACTCAATCACATTACTTTATTATGGACGTAACAACTGGCGACGAGATAATGAACCATCATGCGAGAATGCAGAGAACTGTTGGTATCCTGGAGAAATTCTCAGAAGGGGACATTTGGGAGGCCTTCGTGGAGCGACTCGACCAATACTTCGTGGCCAATGAACTGGAAGGGAATGAGAGCGCTGCCAAACGAAGGGCGATCCTCCTCACCATCTGCGGGGCAACAACCTATGGCCTCATGAAGAATCTTCTTGCTCCGGTGAAACCAACAACCAAATCGTATGAAGAACTGTCTATGCTGGTCCGGGAGCACCTAAATCCGAAGGAGAGCATTCTGATGGCAAGGTATCGATTTTACACATGTCAATGCTCTGAAGGCAGGAAGTGGCGAGCTACATCGCCGAACTAAGGCACCTTGCAGGACATTGTGAATTTGATGGATTCCTGGAGCAAATGCTAAGAATCTTTTTTGTGCTTGGCATTGGCCATGAGGTTATCCTCCGCAAACTATTGACTGTTGAAACACCGAACCTGAGCAAAGCCATAATGATAGCCCATGCATTTATGTCCACCAGCGATAACACCAAACAAATTTTGCAGCATAAAGATGTTTCGGCAAGTACTGTACACAAAGTAAGGTCCTTTTCAGGCAGGAATGCATATGGCAGAACGTACATGCGTGCGGCTGCACAACCTCAGATGACTCAGAGTCCGCCATTAAGTGTTAATGCGAGGCAGTTAACACCTTGTTGACGCTGCGGAAGTAATCATCGAGCCCATCAATGCTGCTTCAAACACTGTGTGCAAAGGCTGTGGAACAATGGGACACCTCCAGCGAATGTGCAGATGAGCTGCAAACCATGCAAACCACCACATTGCAGAGGAAGACCGATCTATGGCGGATCAAACTGAACTAGAGACTCAAACCAAGGAGGCAGAAGTGTGCAGGGTACACACCTTCACCACGAAATGTCCACCGATCATGTTAAAAGTTGAACTGAACGGAATTCCAGTATCCATGGAATTGGACAATGATGCGAGTCAGTCCATCAAGAGCTAAAAGGCCTTCGACAGGCTGTGGTGCAACAAGGCACACAGGCCTAAGCTGAGCCCCACTCACACCAAGCTGAGGACTTACACTAATGAGCTGGTCCCTGTTATTTGCAGCACAGCAGTAAAAGACTTCTATGATGGAGCAGTGCATGAACTACCACAATGGGTAGTACCAGAAGCTGGCTGGGAAAAATCCACTGGAACTGGGACGACATCCGAGCACTTTCGTCCATCGACGACGCCTCATGTGCCCAGGTTCTGAGCAAGTTTCCATCGTTATTTGAGCCAGGCATCGGAAGTTTCTCGGGGGCGAAGGTGCAGATCCACTTGATTCCCAGTACACGACCCATCCACCACAAGGCACGAGTGGTGCCATATATGATGTGAGAGAAAGTGGAGATCGAGCTAGACAGGCTGCAACGAGAGGGCACCATCGCGCCGGTGGAGTTCAATGAGTGGGCCAGTCCGATTGTTCCGGTTCTCAAGGGCGAAGGCACGTTCAGAATTTGCGGGGACTATAAAGTAATGATTAATCGTTTTTCGCTGCAGAACCAGTACCCGCTACCCAAGACTTATTTGCGATATTGGCAGGAGGAAAGACGTTCACCAAGTTGGACCTGAATTTGGCCTACATGACGCAGGAGCTGGCGGAATCTTCGAAAGACCTCACCCGCATCAACACGCACAAAGGTCTATTCATCTATAATAGATGCCCGTTTGGGATTCGATCAACTGCGGCTATTTTTCAAAGGAACATGGAGAATCTGCTAAAGTCGATTCCGCGCACCGTGGTTTTCCAGGACGACATACTGGTCACAGGTCAGGACACCATCGAACACTTGCAGAACCTGGAAGAAGTTCTAAGTTGGCTAGATCGTGTGGGACTCAGGTTGAAACGCTCGAAGTGTGTTTTCCTGGCATCGGAGATGGAGTTCTTAGGGAGGAGAATCGCGGCAGACGGCATCAGACCCACCGACTCCAAGACAGAGGCCATCAAGAACGCGCCGAGACCACAGAGCGTGATGGAGCTGTGGTCGTTCCTGGAACTCATCAATTATTTTGGTAATTTTCTACCTGGGTTAAGCACCTTGCTAGAACCTCTTCACGTGTTGCTACGCAAGGGAGATGATTGGGTATGGGGGAAATCACAAGAGACAGCTTTTGAGAAAGCCCGAAATCTGTTATGTCCTGTATGATCTGTGTAAACGTTTAGTGCTAGCTTGCGATGCATCTTCGTACGGGGTTGGGTGTGTGTTACAACAAGCAAACGAATCGGGAACAATGCAACCGGTCGCTTATGCGTCCAGGAGCTTGTCCAAGGCCGAAAGGGCCTACAGCACGATTGAAAAAGAAGCTCTGGCATGCGTTTACGGGATTAAAAAAATGCAGCAGTATCTGTTTGGGCTTAAGTTCGAGTTAGAAACTGACCATAAGCCGCTCATATCGCTATTCTCAGAGAGCAAAGTTATCAATACCAATGCCTCTGCTCGCATCCAAAGATGGGCGCTCATGCTGTCTGCATATAACTATGTAATTCGCCACAGGCCAGGCACAGAGAACTGCGCTGACGCCCTCAGTCGGCTACCATTGCCCACCACTGGGATGGAAATGGCACAGCCTGCATACTTGCTCTTGGTGATGGATGCATTTGAAAACAAAAAGTCACCCGTTATGGCCCGCCAGATCAGGACCTGGACCAGCCAAGATCCTTTACTGTCCCTTGTAAAAAAAACTGTGTCCTCCATGGGAGCTGGTCCAGCATCCCAGCGGAGATGCATGAAGAGATCAAGCCGTTCCAGCGGCGTAAAGACGAAATGTCCATACAGGCGGACTGTCTTTTGTGGGGTAATCGTGTGATTTTGCCTAAGAAAGGCAGGGAAACGTTCATATGCGACCTACACAGTACCCACCCAGGCATAGTAATGATGAAAGCTTTCGCCAGATCCCATGTGTGCTGGCCCGGCATCAACTTGGATTTGGAGTCTTGCGTGTGCCAATGCAACACTTGCTCTCAACTGAGCAATGCACCCAGGGAGGCACCGCTAAGTTTGTGGTCATGGCCCTCCAAACCATGGTCTAGGATCCACGTTGACTTCGCTGGCCCATTTCTAGGCAAAATGTTCTTGGTTGTTGTGGATGCTTATTCTAAGTGGATTGATGTCTGTAAGCATGTCCACTGCCACCATCGAAAACCTACGAGCCATGTTTGCCTCGCACGGCCTGCCTGATGTCCTTGTCAGCGACAACGGGCCATGCTTCACCAGCACTGAATTCAAGGAATTCAAGATCAGCAATGGGATCAAGCATGTCACATCTGCCCCGTTCAAGCCCGAATCCAACGGCCAGGCAGAACAGGCAGTCCAAACCATCAAGCAAAGCTTGAAACGCGTGTTGGAAGGCCTCCTGCAGACCCACCTGTCCCGAGTCCTGCTCAGCTACTGCACCAGACCCCACTTGCTCACCGGGGTTCCCCCAGCCGAGCTGCTCATGAAAAGGGTGCTCAAAACAAAACTTTCTCTCATCCACCGTGATCTCCATGATCACGTCGAGGGAAGGCGGCATCAACAAAGCATGTACCATGATCGCGCAAATTTGTCACGCAATATTGAAGTCAATGACCCTGTATTTGTACTCAACTATGGACATGGTCCCAAATGGCTTGCTGGCACTGTCATAGCCAAAGAAGGGAGTAGGGTGTTCCAGGTCAAACTTGCAAATTGACTAACTTGCGGAAAGCATTTGGACCAAACCAAACTGCGATTCACAGATAGCCACAAGCAACCCGAAGAGGACACCACCAATTTCGACCCTCCGACACACACACAAGTGGCATCTGACATCACGGTTGACCACGAAGCTGAACTCATCATCCCCAGCAGCCCAGCAAGGCCAGCTGTGCAGCAGCCCAGCGAAAAACCAACCAACTCACTTGCACCTGCATTTGTACCGAGACGATTGACGAGAGAGCGAAAAGCCCCAGGTCGTCTCACCCTGTAAGTAAGTGTACTATTGACTTTGGGAGGGAGTGATGTTATGTATGGAACCCTATGTAACCAGCATTCTACCGCCACCAGAGGGGTGTTGGAGTCCCAAGGAATCCCAATATATAAGCAGGCCTCCCATGCTGTACCAACACTCTGGAGTTAGAATAAAGAGACTAAGATCACACTTACTCACGTCTACAGTACTCAATTACGTTACTTTATTATGGACGTAACAAAAACAAAAGCGCAATACTGCAGATGCTGGAAATCTGAACTACAACAGAAAACCCAAAGCAGGGCAGTAGCATCTGTGGAGGGAGAACCTGAGTTAACGTTTCAGTTAAATGATCTTTTCATCAGAACTTGTAAGCAAATACAGAGTCAGACAAAGGGTGGGGGGAGGTGGGCAAAAGGGTAAGGTATGTAATAGGGTGGAGGGCAGGAGTTGTTAAATGACAAAAGGGATGATGATGAGAAACTCCTGTTTGACATATCTTAGCAATAGTGAGGTGATAATGAGACAAGTATAGAAACCAAAGATGGATCCAGAGTTTCTCGTTGTCTGTCCATTCCCAAATCAACCTGATGAGACTGCTGTGACAAATAAAATTACTTTTCTTAAATTCTGCCTGCTAGTTTTTCTTATATTTGATTTACATCTGAAGCACTCAATAGTTAAGTGTGGTATTTTGAACCAAACCAGTGATTGAGAGCATCAACAAGTATATAAGGAACAGGGAATCTGTTTAATGTTGGTCACTGTGGTCAAAGAGAAGATACTTTGATATATGTACTTCAACTTTCCTTTTACCTGATTGACAACATGATGTAAAGAAATGATTACAGAGCTTGGGTGAAAAATAAACCAATAATAATCTGAATTAACCTAGGACTTTAGAATGTATGTTGTAGAGAGCTTTACAGTAAAGTATGATAATAAATTAAGGAATACAATTATCACAATAATCGAAATATCTAATGATGATTGATCTGATGGGCATTTGAACCAGATTGAGTAAAATTGTTTCATTAAGAGCCCCTTTAATTGCCATTCAGATGTGCAAATACACGAATGTGATGACATGCCCAGCTGAATGCTGAATTCTGTACATGTCCAGGATGCTGTTTTCAGTCCCTAAGATTTGTGGAAGATGTGAACAGTGTGAATTGCTCCAAATGGTTAGATGTTTTGCAATAACCATGAAAGCTAAGAGGATGAAAGCTAAGAGGATCAACGTGGAGCAGAAAACTGAACGTCGGTGGCAAATGTTTGAAATATCCTGTCCTAAAATTAACCAGAAAGTCTTTGTAACTAAGGATGTGACTGTGTAACAGAGACATATACTGGTTTTATGTAAAACATTAAGTCAATCTAGTTGTTTCTATTGTGATTGGTGTTTGAAATCTTGTGCACATTGTGTTGGGAGTAGGGAGGGCCTTAATCATCCGTTCTTCTACACATCCTTTGACATGAGAATGTTACACTGCTGAGTTTATGTTGGTTATATATACAGCTATGCCAACAGACTCATTGGCAAGCATTTTGACGTTTAAACCTGTGGGGGTGTGGGGGGCGGGGGGGAGCACCGGTAGAGCGCGGGAAACCTGGAAGTCCAGGTTCCCCCCACAGGCTGTGGAGTTTTAACATGTGGCGACACTGACAGTTTCCCCGCCCAGACGACAGAATGATTGACAAGAAACGCTGGAGAAGTGGCCGCAACCCCAGGTAGATACGAGCCGCGACCCTGGCTGGGGTGAAGTCCCACCCCGGGGAGGGATCCGAGCCCGAAATGGAGAGGGTCTGACCCCTGACCTGCATGGGTGGGGTGGGGGCGCTGATGGTGAGGGAGCTTGGGTGCTAGGAAGAAGAACTCTGGCTCCTCCGAGCTCACAAGGATTGCTCCCCGAGGCTTTCCTCGCCTCGCTGCAGCTGCCGGGAATTCCGAGGCCAGAGTACCCCCGCCAGCCACAGTTAAACCTGCACAGCATATTAAAGCAGAGGCTTCCAGACTCATTATAATATTTAAAGTGGCAACCCGCCTCCTGGAAGCGGGTTTTTGCCCACCCCTATCCCGCCTCTGTTAAAACCGAAAGTGGGTGGGTTGGGGTCGGCATTCAGGTTTTTAACACTAAAACCTCCTACCTGACCACAATCCACCTGTTTTGGGGGGCTAAAATTCTCCCATCATATCAATATATGCATCTGCAAGCCAAGTGTAGGGCAACTACATCAGTATGTAAAATTCTGAAACAACAACCGGAAGCACAACCTCAAAACATCACTTTCAATAACACACTTTTTTTCCCCTTGACTGCATATTTATCAATATTGTTCAAAGCTAAAGAAATGCATGTATACTTCTGTTTGTTTGGAGTGTAAAAAGAAGTAGCAGTTTTTGTGCTGAGACCATGGGGGATAATTTCTCATGTGTGATATGAGTGGAGAAATTGAGAATATATTTGTAAGGAACAGGTTTGCAGTATTGTATCTTGCAACACACAGAAAAAAACTTCTCCCATCATTCATCCCATGTTTGTAAATTAATTCAGTGTTATGCACTAATGAAATTGTCAGAAAAAGCGCCCCCAGGTAACCTAACACTTCTTGGCTGTATTAATGAATGTTGTAATTCCAGCTGGCTATACAAGTGCATTCTGTTCCGTTTCATGAGACTAAAATTTCCTGCTGCAGTGTTGAGCTAAATGTTCACTGTGACCAAGTTGGATCAAAGCATTAGGAAAAACCTTGACAGTAAAGCTGAGCAGTCATCAGATGAGAACCACTTAATAGCTAATCTAAACAAACATTAGAATCTTCCAACCATTTAAAATGGTTTGAAGTGAGGATGTGTTTAGCAAAATCTGATTGTGGCCATTTTGTTTTGGGTAGTTTCTGTTTATTAAATTCATCATTGGCAGTCCCTCAAAGTGAGGATGACTTGCTTTCACGCCAAAAAGGAATGAGTTCACAGGTGTTTCAATGAAGGACCTAATATTCCAGATCCCAAACTACATCTTGGCGGGTAGAAGATGCCTGTGCTTGGATTTTTTTAACGTGTGGTGGCCGTTGCACACCAACCACCACACGGGCTTGACAGAGCTATTTCTTGGTCCAGTGGCAAGGATTAACCAAGACGACTGGAGACCAGCTCTGCTGCATGGACCTAGTGCGCACACATATCGCAGTGTGGGCTGGCCCGAGCTGCCCCTGGGCCTTCGTCTCTTCTGGGCCCCAGACTCACACCTTTCCTGGGCCCCGGTCACTTCCATCTACAAATTCTTGCCGCTCCTTCGCCCCTCCTGCTGTGCCTGCCCGCACTGCAATCAGCGACCTGACTTCGCAGCCCGTCGCCCTCCTACAGTGGTATGCCGCCGCTCACTGCTCCCTCTGATGGCCCCGGCCTGCTGATGGTCTTGCAGGCCGGGACCGAGCCAATTTCCGGGCCAATTATAGTGTGGTAATATGACAGTTCTCATCTTGTAGTTGGGTAGCAGTCAGGCATGGCTATATTTGCTGAGTCCAAATTATGATTTGCCTCTGATGGTACATAGTATTGAAAAACAAGCTGCTTTTATATAGCGCTTTTCATGACCTCAGGAAATGTAACAAGGGTAATGCAATAATCGTGGGGGATTCTAATCTTCATATAGACTGGGCAAACCAAATTGACAAATGTAGCTTGGAGGATGAGTTCATGGAATGCATTTGGGACAGTTTTCTAGAACAATATGTCAAGGAACCAACTAGGGAATAGGTTATTTTAGATCTAGTATTGTGTAATGAGAACAGGGTTCATTAGTAATTTTATAGTAAAGGATTATCTGGGGAAGAGTGATCATAATATGATAGAATTTCATATTAAGTTTGAGAGTGATATGGTTAAGTCTGAAACTAGGGTCTTAAATTTAAACAAAGCCAATTGCACAGGTATGAGGAGCGAGTTGGCTGAGGTAGATTCGGAAATTAGATTTAAAAATATGCCGATAGACAAACAATGGCAAACATTTAAAGAAATAATTCATAATTCCCAATTAATATACATTCCCTTGAGGAATAAAAGTCCATTAGAAAAGTGGGACAGCCATGGCTAACTAGAGAAGTTAAAGATAGTATTCGATTAAAAGAAGAAGCTTACAGTGTTATCAAAAAAAGTAGTAAGCCTGATGAATGGGACAGGTTTTAAAAATCAGCAAAGGATGACCAAGAAATTGATAAAGAGGGAATAAATAGAATATCACAGCAAACCAGCAAGAAATATAAAAACAGATTGTAAAGGGAAGATATGAGGGAAAGTAAACGTTGGTTCCTTAAAGGCTGAGACAGGAGAAATTATCATGAAGAATAAGAAAATGGCAAAGACATTAAACAAATATTTGTTTCTGTCTTCACAGTAGAGGGCACAAAGAACATATTCAAAGTGTGGAGGAACGAAGGGTCTAATGAGAGTGATGAACTTAAAGTTATTAATATTAGCAAAGAAAAAATACTGGAAAAATAATGGGACTAAAAGCTGACAGATCCCTGGACCTCATGGCTTACATCCTAGAGTTTTAAAAGAGGTGGCCACAGTGATAGTGGTTGCATTGGATTTGATCTTCCAGAATTCCCTAGATTCTAGAATGGTCCCTGTGGATTGGAAGGTAGCAAATGTTCAAGAAAGGAGGTAGAGAGGAGGGGGTGCTGCAAGGATCAGTGCTTGGGCCTCAGCTATTTACAAACTATATTAATGACTTAGATTAAGGGACCGAGTGTAATACATCCAAGTTGGCTGATGATACAAAGCTAGGTGGGAAAGTAAACTATGAGGAGGATGCAAAGAGGTTTACACAGAAAACATAGAAACATAGAAATTTACAGCACAGAAGAAGGCCATCAAAGAGCTGCATGGCCCTTGGTCAGCAGCCCTAAATATTACATATAAATCTATGAACAATGACGGAAAGGCAAAGAGCACCCAGCCCAACCAGTCCGCCTCACACAACTGAGGCACTCCTTATACTGAAACATTCTTCATTCCACCCCAAACAAAGCCATGTGATCTCCTGAGAGAGGCAAAAACCAGATAAAAACCCAGGCCAATTTAGGGAGAAAAAAATCTGGGAAAATTCCTCTCTGACCCATCCAGGCGATCGAAACTAGTCCAGGAGATCATGCTGGCCGTATTCTATTCCCTGCAGTACTTACTATTATATCTGCGCCGTCCAACAAAGGTCATCCAGTCTAATCCCAATTACCAGCTCTAGGTCCGTAATCATGCAGGTTACTGCACTTTAAATGCCCATCCAACCATCTCTTAAATGTGGTGAGGGTTTCTGCAGCAAACCACTCTTCCAGGCAACGAGTTCCAGATCCCCACAACCCTCTGCGTAAAGAAGGCCTCCCCTCAAATCCCCTCTAAACCTTCCACCAACCACCTTAAAACTATGTCCCCTCATTATAGACCCCTCCACCAATGAAAATAGGCCATTACTATCCACTATGTCCAGGCCCCTCAATATTTTGTACACCTCAATGAGGTCTCCTCTCAACCTCCTCTGTTCCAATGAGAACAAACCCAGCCTATCCAATCTGTCCTCATAACGAAGATTCTCCATTCCAGGCAGCATCCTTGTAAAACTTCTTTGCACCCTCTCTTGTGCAATCACATCCTTCCTATAATACGGCGATCAGAACTGCACGCAGTACTCCAGCTGTGGCCTAACCAAAGTATTATACAATTTAAGCATAATCTCCCTGCTCTTATATTCTATGCCTCAGCCAATAAAGGCAAGCATTCCGTATGCCTTCTTAACCACTTTATCCATCTGGCCTGTTACTTTCAGGGATCTGTGGACAAGCACTCCAAGCTCCCTTTGTTCATCTACACTATTAAGTGGCCTACCGCCTAATGTGTATATTCTTTCCTTATTAGCCCTCCCAAAGTGCATCACCTCACACTTCTCTGAATTAAATTCCATTTGCCACTGCTCTGCCCGCCTGACCAGTAGAAACATAGAAACATAGAAAATAGGTGCAGGAGCAGGCCATTCAGCCCTTCTAGCCTGCACCGCCATTCAATGTGTTCATGGCTGAACATGAAACTACAGTACCCCCTTCCTGCTTTCTCGCCATAACCCTTGATCCCCCAAGTAGTAAGGACTTCATCTAACTCCCTTTTGAATATATTTAGTGAATTGGCCTCAACTACTTTCTGTGGTAGAGAATTCCACAGGTTCACCACTCTCTGGGTGAAGAAGTTTCTCCTCATCTCGGTCCTAAATGGCTTACCCCTTATCCTCAGACTGTGACCCCTGGTTCTGGACTTCCCCAACATTGGGAACATTCTTCCTGCATCTAACCTGTCTAAACCCGTCAGAATTTTAAACGTTTCTATGAGTTCCCCTCTCATTCTTCTGAACTCCAGTGAATACAAGCCCAGTTGATCCAGTCTTTCTTGATAGGTCAGTCCCGCCATCCCGGGAATCAGTCTGGTGAATCTTCGCTGCACTCCCTCAATAGCAAGAATGTCCTTCCTCAAGTTAGGAGACCAAAACTGTACACAATACTCCAGGTGTGGCCTCACCAAGGCCCTGTACAACTGTAGCAACACCTCCCTGCCCCTGTACTCAAATCCCCTCGCTATGAAGGCCAACATGCCATTTGCTTTCTTAACCGCCTGCTGTACCTGCATGCTAACCTTCAATGACTGATGTACCATGACACCCAGGTCTCGTTGCACCTTCCCTTTTCCTAATCTGTCACCATTCAGATAATAGTCTGTCTCTCTGTTTTTACCACCAAAGTGGATAACCTCACATTTATCCACGTTATACTTCATCTGCCATGCATTTGCCCACTCACCTAACCTATCCAAGTCACTCTGCAGCCTAATAGCACCCTCCTCGCAGCTCACACTGCCACCCAACTTAGTGTCATCCGCAAATTTGGAGATACTGCATTTAATCCCCTCGTCTAAATCATTAATGTACAATGTAAACAGCTGGGGCCCCAGCACAGAACCTTGCGGCACCCCACTAGTCACTGCCTGCCATTCTGAAAAGTACCCGTTTACTCCTACTCTTTGCTTCCTGTCTGACAACCAGTTCTCAATCCACGTCAGCACACTACCCCCAATCCCATGTGCTTTAACTTTGCACATTAATCTCTTGTGTGGGACCTTGTCGAAAGCCTTCTGAAAGTCCAAATATACCACATCAACTGGTTCTCCTTTGTCCACTTTACTGGAAACATCCTCAAAAAATTCCAGAAGATTTGTCAAGCATGATTTCCTTTTCACAAATCCATGCTGACTTGGACCTATCATGTCACCATTTTCCAGATGCACTGCTATGACATCCTTAATAATTGATTCCATCATTTTACCCACTACTGAGGTCAGGCTGACCGGTCTATAATTCCCTGTTTTCTCTCTCCCTCCTTTTTTAAAAAGTGGGGTTACATTGGCTACCCTCCACTCCATAGGAACTGATCCAGAGTCAATGGAATGTTGGAAAATGACTGTCAATACATCCGCTATTTCCAAGGCCACCTCCTTAAGTACTCTGGGATGCAGTCCATCAGGCCCTGGGGATTTATCGGCCTTCAATCCCATCAATTTCCCCAACACAATTTCCCGACTAATAAAGATTTCCTTCAGTTCCCCCTCCTTACTAGACCCTCTGACCCCTTTTATATCCGGAATGTTGTTTGTATCCTCCTTAGTGAATACCGAACCAAAGTACTTGTTCAATTGGTCTGCCATTTCTTTGTTCCCCGTTATGACTTCCCCTGATTCTGACTGCAGGGGACCTATGTTTGTCTTTACTAACCTTTTTCTCTTTACATACCTATAGAAACTTTTGCAATCCACCTTAATGTTCCCTGCAAGCTTCTTCTCGTACTCCATTTTCCCTGCCCAAATCAAACCCTTTGTCCTCCTCTGCTGAGTTCTAAATTTCTCCCAGTCCCCAGGTTCGCTGCTATTTCTGGCCAATTTGTATGCCACTTCCTTGGCTTTAATACTATCCCTGATTTCCCTTGATAGCCACGGTTGAGCCACCTTCCCTTTTTTATTTTTACGCCAGACAGGAATGTACAATTGTTGTAATTCATCCATGCGGTCTCTAAATGTCTGCCATTGCCCATCCACAGTCAACCCCCTAAGTATCATTCGCCAATCTATCCTAGCCAATTCACGCCTCATACCTTCAAAGTTACCCTTCTTTAAGTTCTGGACCATGGTCTCTGAATTTACTGTTTCATTCTCCATCCTAATGCAGAATTCCACCATATTATGGTCACTCTTCCCCAAGGGGCCTCGCACAATGAGATTGCTAATTAATCCTCTCTCATTACACAACACCCAGTCTAAGATGGCCTCCCCCTAGTTGGTTCCTCAACATATTGGTCTAGAAAACCATCCCTTATGCACTCCAGGAAATCCTCCTCCACCGTATTGCTTCAGTTTGGCTAGCCCAATCTATGTGCATATTAAAGTTACCCATTATAACTGCTACACCTTTATTGCATGCACCCCTAATTTCCTGTTTGATGCCCTCCCCAACATCCCTATTACTGTTTGGAGGTCTGTACACAACTCCTACTAACGTTTTTTGCCCTTTGGTGTTCTGTAGCTCTACCCATATAGATTCCACATCATCCAAGCTAATGTCTTTCCTAACTATTGCATTAATCTCCTCTTTAACCAACAATGCTACCCCACCTCCTTTTCCTTTTATTCTATCCTTCCTGAATGTTGAATACCCCTGAATGTTGAGTTCCCAGCCCTGATCATCCTGGAGCCACGTCTCCGTAATCCCAATCACATCATATTTATTAACATCTATTTGCACAATTAATTCATCCACCTTATTGCGGATACTCCTTGCATTAAGACACAAAGCCTTCAGGCTTGTTTTTTTAACACCCTTTGTCCTTTTAGAATTTTGCTGTACAGTGGCCCTTTTTGTTCTTTGCCTTGGGTTTCTCCGCCCTCCACTTTTCCTCATCTCCTTTCTGTCTTTTGCTTTTGCCTCCTTTTTGTTTCCCTCTGTCTCCCTGCATTGGTTCCCATCCCCCTGCCATATTAGTTTAAATCCTCCCCAACAGCATTAGCAAACACTCCCCCTAGGACATTGGTTCCGGTCCTGCCCAAGTGCAGACCGTCCGGTTTGTACTGGTCCCACCTCCCCCAGAACCGGTCCCAATGCCCCAGGAATTTGAATCCCTCCCTGCTGCACCACTGCTCAAGCCACGTATTCATCTGCGCTATCCTGCGATTCCTACTCTGACTATCACGTGGCACTGGTAGCAATCCCGAGATTACTACTTTTGAGGTCCTACTTTTTAATTTAGCTCCTAGCTCCTTAAATTCGTTTCGTAGGACCTCATCCCTTTTTTTACCTATGTCGTTGGTACCAATGTGCACCACGACAACTGGCTGTTCTCCCTCCCATTTCAGAATGTCCTGCACCCGCTCCGAGACATCCTTGACCCTTGCACCAGGGAGGCAACATACCATCCTGGAGTCTCGGACGCGGCCGCAGAAACGTCTATCTATTCCCCTCACCATTGAATCCCCTAGTAGATTGATATCCTCCTGCAGCCCTTGACTTTCCTCTTCATTATCAACCACACAGCCAATTTTAGTGTCGTCTGCAAACTTCTTAATCATACTCCCTATATTCAAATCTAAATTGTTGATATATACCACAAAAAGCAAGGGGACTCAGTACTGAGTCCTGCGGAACCCCACTGGAAACATCCTTCCAGTCACAAAAACATCCATCAATCATTGCCTTTTGCTTCCTACCTCCAAGCCAATTTTGGATCCAACTTGTCACTTTGCCCTGTATCCCATGGGCTTTAACCTTCATGACCAGTCTCTCATGTGGGACCTTATCAAAAGTCCATATATACTACATTGTACGCGCTACCCTCATCGACCCTCTTGGTTACCTCCTCAAAAAATGATCTTCCCACAACAAATCCATGGTGACTGTCCCCAATTAATCCTTGCCTTTCTAAATGCAGATCCTGTCTTTCAGGATTTTCCTGTAATTACTCGGCCTATCCCTTTCTCCCTTCTTAAACAAGGGTACTACATTAGCAGTCCTCCAATCCTCCGGCACCATGCCCAGATCCAAAGAGGACTGGAAAATGATGGTCAAAGCCTCTGCTATTTCCTCTTTTACTTTGCTCAACAGCCTGGGATGCATTTCATCTGGGCCTGGGGACTTAGCTACTTTCAAAGCTGTTAAACCCCTTAATACTTCCTCTCTCACTATATTTATTTCATCCAGAATATCACACTCCTTCTTGATAGTAGTATCTGCATTGCCCCTTTCCTTTGTGAAAACAGATGCAAAGTATTCATTAAGAACCTTACCAACATCTTCTGCCTCCACACATAGTCTATAATAGGCCCTACCCTTTCTTTAGTTACCCTCTTACTCTTAATATATTTATAGAACCTCTTGGGTTTTCCTTAATTTTACTGGCCAAAATAATATCCTTTTTAATTTTGCCTCTTAGAAACATAGAAACATAGAAAATA